>NW_020271096.1:2246451-2301582 GCF_002803265.2 Melanaphis sacchari | reverse complement strand
AGTGGTTACTCTTCATGGTATCGCTACGATTTATACGATCGTTACGAGAATATTTCGTACACTCGTCACTCGCCACGGTTATTACCGCCGCCGCCGCCGCCGTTTACTCGCTGCGCGTCACGCGGGTTTTTACTCGTCGGCGAGTGGCGGTGAGTAATAATGTCACAACGCGATTCTGGACGACGGTCGTCTTCCGGTGTGTCCGTCCGTCCGCCCGTCGTCAGCGACGGTGACAAGACTCGACAAGCCACACCGACTATTATAATACTATCGCGTTTCTGCGATACGTGCCCCCACACCGCAATATTAGTTATTATGATATTATTATTAATATGCTGGTTTTTGTGCACCGTAGCGTTGTGGGTATAATATTTGTATTTAATTTTTTCTGTCGTTTATTTACGGATTTGTGCAACACTATGTCATTATCGTGTACGCAGTTACCGGACGTGATAAACATTCGTGCCATTTTTATTATTTTTTTTTTTTCCTCACTGTGTTTAATTCGACCGTAACACGGCCGTCCCAGACGTGGAAACTTCGAATTACGCAGCTGCTAACACGTTATTATGTCGTGTACAAAGCATAGGTTGTCCGTGAGAGGGTGGATGTTTTCGTATTATTCGAAATACTTTATCCTGCGGGGCTCGAAATGATCTCGCCGTATTCACCGCGCCACTGGTAGTGCAATATTTTATTATATTATATTATATTATATTATATTATATTATATCAGCTGAATGGGGGGAGGAAAGAAATAAATCGCACCCATCTAATCGTTTTTTCTTCCCTACAGAACATTACGCACTTTCCGTCATACGTTTTCGGAGTAGGTTGTTGTTAGAATTACTAATTAGTCATAACAAGTCGTTACCTTAAGTATTTTTTATTTATTTAATACCTACCTACACGTCACTTGTAATAATTGTTTATTAGTTCATTACATTAATAATAAAATAATTACATTTTTAACATAACACACATTTAAAGACTTACTGCCTTATTGGTAGGTATCCACATAGAATACTAATTTGGTTATGCGCGCACGTTTTGAAAGGTCATCACGAATAAATTTCATAAAAACTAATTGTTTTAATTTTAATAACGATGCTAATTCTTGTCGTTAATCAACACAATTTATTTATTTATCATAAGCTATTGTTACATTAAATTTGACCGTACTAATTAAAACTATGTGATGAATGTAAATAAACTCAAGATTAACATTTTGCAATCCAGCATAATAATTATTCAATTAATTATACAATTTAATCACCATTATTTTTTCGATATAATACTGTATGCGTATATTATATACGTAATATGATCACAAAACCAAAATTTGAAGGGGTTAAATGATTTAAATTTAACTACATTAAACTTGGTCATTTGATGTCAAATTCAATATGTTTTAATGAGATTTATGCATGTGGGGTATCCACGTGAGAACACCATGTAGAATGTAGATATATGCAGATATTTGCATTTAGCCGGGAATGACTCAATGAGGTCACTGAGCCATTACTTGTGAGTTATTCTATAGGTATTTCAGTATTTGTATGTGTATAAAGTTGATATTTTATAGTTTATTATCACATAATGAAGTACAAATTATAACTTTATATATAACATACTGTGTATTAAACGCAATCACGCAGTAAATATAATACAATTTGCACTTAACACTTAAGTTCCAAATATAAAGTCTACTAATTATATTTAATAATAAACTGTTCATAGTTTAAAAAATTTGAGATATTTAGGTTTCAATAATGTATATATTATATAGTTTGTAATCTAAATTAAGTTTCAAGTATTTCATTTCCGTTAAATTAAAAATCTTACATTTTTCAGACAAAGCTAGAAATATCTCAAATATAAAATAATATCTTTATATGCAATGTTCAAAATACAATTACATTAAACCAACACTTGACTGAAGAGAAAAAATAACTATCAATATTTTGTAAGTTCACACATAATATACGCTTGTATTGAATTCATGTTGAAGAGTGAAAACATTATCGTTCCATATATTAATGTCCTAATAACTTATTACTAATAAGTAATAATTTACTATACACATGACGGAGACATATTCGCTTAACCTAACCTAATTTGTACACCTATTACCTAGTACCAATGGTTATAAATACTGTTATCTATAATCAATGGTAGTACCTACCTATATGTATAGTCTTTATTACTATTCTCCTATACATCTTCAAAAACATTTTCTAAAAGATGTTTATAAGTAACTTATAATATTTAGGTGATTAAAACTATTAATATTAACATTAATACTGTAAATAACTTGTAGTACTGTACTAATAAGATGTCAACAAAATCTTACTATTTTCAAAATTAATTATTAATTTTTCATTATGCATAATATTACTTTTAATATATAAGACACTAAAAGCAATTTAATATTTATTTCAGTATTTTACACAGGTTTTTTCTCATTTGTATTGCTCTCCACTATTGTAGCATTAATAAAAAGTATGTATAAAACGGTATTAAAATAATTAAAAAAAATAAGAAGTAAATAAAATTAAAATCGTTCCAATGAACTCATAGATCGTTTTTTAAATATTTGGTTCAGTAGGATTTTGAGTAGTTGTAGTTTTAATTTTATCGAAACAGGAAGCTCATGTGTATATTTATTTAGTGACGACTATTTATATTACGTATCATAATGTCAAATATTAAAAACAAATTAAGAATTGTCCATATACTTTAATGTACAGAGCGTTTCTAAGACAAATGTTACCAATCACCATTATAAGCTATAAATATTATAATATTACGAATAATGACAATATTAGAAAATTAAGTACAATCCTAGGTGGAGCTTGGGGGTTAGTCCCCCAAAATTATTGAAAATTTTTCATTGTATTAAATAGGTACCTATTTTGCAATTATTCAAAGAGAGATTTAAACCCCAACCCCCTAAAATCCAATCAAATATTCGCCTATGAGTAAAATAGTAATACGGTATGTGTAGATCAACTTTATTTCGAAAATTTCGATTTTGGATCAAATCATCACCGAACATGTTAAAAATAAAAATTGTAGCATTTACTGTAGAAACACTCTGTATAAATAAAATGTCTATATGTTTTAGAAATAATCAAGGTGTAGTTATTCACTACAAATTTCGTAGACTAAATATTTGTCGCTCAATGAGTTCTAGCGAGTACGAACTACAATCCTGTCACGTTCTGAATTGTCGATTTTAGACATAGTTAATAGTACAATGTCACTGTCAATTATTTTATCTTACATTAGCTATAATAGAATAATACATATTATAGTGTCTATATTATTATACGTTCTTAACTTCTCCCTAAATAACTGACATATGTATGCATGTTTAATGTATATGCATAATAATATATATGTATTGTATATTCAGTTTTCTGAAAACATATCGAAAATGTCTATAATTACCGATTTAGATGAGAAACTGAAATATCTTGACTCTTGAGTATAAATATGAAAACGATCGTGGGCCTTGGGGCGTTATAGACAATTCGGTGACTATTATTAAAATATAACACAAATGTCTTATAAAACGTACTACAAAATAAATATCTTTAGTCTCCATACCTTCTTCGTTTGAATAAACTCATCTCGGAATTCAATATTATCGGTGTCTATAACAAGATAAACGGTTTGAGAATAAATATTACCCACGCATTGCTCTTGTAGTCTTTACAATGTATTAAAGTTAAATTTAAAATTTTTGTTTTGAAAATATTGTATTTTATTATTACATATTAATTAAAATGTTTATGTTTACGAGTTTTTATTCTAAAAAAATTAAATTTTTCATATAATTTAATATACAATGACGCCGCCTGGAGTCAGATTTTAAAATGCAGTCTTTTACTATCTACCCTTCTAAAAAAATTAATTTTTTCATCATCTCTTCTGAAATGACATTATTTCATTTTTTTTTTCAGCCAATCGGTCTTGGATGACGATTATTCTCGCACCGTCTCGGCGATAATTATTGTTTTATTCTAGGTATGAACTTGCTCACGAAAGTGTACTAAAATAATATTCTTGCCTCTTGGTAATGTATAAATAATAACTAATAAGCAATAATCATGGTCTAATAATTGTCATTTGTTAATTAGAAATTCAACAATTAGATTTACAATACAAAGAAACACAGATGCATACCATTGTATACAATATATACATTATACAGCTATTTATTACAATATTTTATATTCGAAAATAATAATATGAACACGAAAATATAATTAATACATTTGTCGAAGTGCTGATGGTTTATGCAAGAACTACACGCTGTCGAAGTGTCGGTACTCTGTACACAAGTTGTATAGAAAAGTAGAAACCCATGAAATTTAAGACTAAAATAGTAAGACCAATTAAAAATAATCAATGATTTTTTTTTTTGAATTTCCGACTTGTACCTCCGTTATATTTATTGTGACCTAAATCAGATATTAGTAGAAAAACCCACAATAAAGTTTATCAAATCAATGTCATGATTATGATTTGCGATGTGTATATACATATATATAATAATATAGTAATATAGTATCGCACTACTACTACACTACTACAATAACTAGGGACGTGTAATATCGTGTATAGTTTTATAATTAATAATTAATATTTTCCCTATCGTTTAATGCGTAGCTATTTGTAATTTTTTTTCTTGGATTATTTTTAATCTGATTTTTTTCCCGGTTATCCGTTATGATGGACGATGTGTAATAAATTTTGCATTCGTCAGATCATTATTATTACTACGGCGGAGATAATATTGCCAATGCAGAAAATATACAGGCATAATGCATATTTGATAAGTAAAAATTATTGTGGGTTAGAAAATTTCAAAAAATGTTTGCATTATTTTGCCCTCAAAACATTTTCACACATAACAACTGCCTCCTTCCCCCCTTTACACACTCATAACACGGCATATCGGGACTTCTATTATCATCCATATGGATGATACATCTATCGTTTATAATATAATAGACAATAGTCGTGTGACCACATTTGACCGTAGTGGTAACACAAAAATGTGCCTATACATATTTGAAATAATTTAAAAACATATTGTGTACAATTGGCATTGTATGATACGATAATACAATAATTAAATACTATTATTAATAACTTTTGTTTGTACAGACTATAGACAAAGTGGCGGTGACGTTTTCTGCCGCAATGAATCTCGATCGACTGTTAGTTGGATCCCGTGGACTTATCAAAAACCGTTTGTATTCCGGTAAACGTTACTTGCCCCGTGGTTCAGCGATGACAATAAATTACACCCCCCAACCCCCCCAACAACACCAGTTCGATCGTTCAACCAAAACACCATACAGTGTGGTCTGGCAGTGCGTAACTCGGTGGTGATCTTTCGACATCGAACACAAACTTTCATAACGTTAATTATAAAACTTTTGCCGATGTACCTACGTACAGAATTCTTTGATGCCCTCCTCAACTATTTTAGTAAACCGACGCGCGAATTTCCCGTGTAGAATAATGAGTACTGTATCTACATAATTTTATATTATTTTATAATAATATATATGGTATACCGGATTCCTCAATTAAAAATACAAAATACGTGCGTGCGACTATACGCGAAATTTGACGCGAACTCGTCAGAATAATATAGTATATAGATCAGGGGTCTCCAAACATTTTTTATCTAGGACCACATAAAATAAAAAAAAGCTCTCAGCGGGCCAGACTGTGTGAACACATATATCATTTATAAACTACAGCTTGTAAATTATGGTACAGCCGATACAGCTGATAATTACACGTGTTCGCGATAACGATTATAGAAATTAAACATATTTTTTGGTTATTGCCGTGATTTGGCGGGCCGGATGCGGCCCGCGAGCCGTACTTTGGAGACTCCTGGTATAGATGTCCATTTTTTAGGATTTTACTGTATGATTTGATTTGAATTTTATTTTAACAAAATCAATTTAATATTATAAATAACACGTTGTAATAGGTACATTGACTGATTGACAGTACACATTATACCTACGTACATGAAAATTTACAGACTGTACATAGGCGCAAATAACGGAGGGGCTAGGGAGGCTAAGCCCCCTAAATTCTGTATATCCCCCTTGTTAACCGAGCGTAGCAATGAAAAATATTTAAGGTGTTTGGACATTTGGAATGGATTTTGACTTCAGCCCTCCCCCTCCAAACTTCAAACAATATTTCCGCCTATGAGAATGTACGTCTGTACTGAGTACAATAGGTACTGCCGCTTTTCATATATTTTGAAAAACGATGCGTAATGTTTACAATACGTATTTTAAATAGCAAATTTTCGAAAAACAAAGAAAATGATTATCTATTCCGAGATAGAAATCCCGTAAAAAATTATATTTATAAATATACTAGCCAGTAGCTGCTAGCATGTCTTTTATCAAGTATAAAGTATAATATTGTTATCTAATCAAAAACCGCATTTTTATAAAATGTTTAAAAATGATAATATGATTTTAGTTACTTACATTAGATAAGAAAATAAATGTACTTATAGGTACATTAAAATATAATATTTAATTATTATCTATTAATTTACAAAGTGGTTATAAGTTATAATATGCATGTATATATTTTTGCTATGTACCTATAACTATATATATATATTTTTAATTGTAATCATTTTATAAAAAAATATTTTTATTTTAGTGCAAGTGTAAAGGAAAGATCATTATATTAATTGTTTAATTATTTTTATTTGTTCAGTTCGCGCGTATAAATAACTCAATTTAATAATTTAAGTTCCAGAATTACATCCGTACTTAATTAATTTTACTGATATATTAAGTAGTTATACATAACAATAGAAAGTAGTATATGTTTTATTTTATCCAATTCGATAATAAGAATTGATTTTTACCATTTTTTTTAAAAATAGGTCACTTGTACACTTTGTTCTAGGTAGTAGGTAAAAAACAACATCTTAATCTGTGAATAAACGCACAGTCACTTTCTGAGTCATTCAATTGACGGAAGTCCCATTTATTTTCTTTTGTAGTGAATGTGAATATATCTGACGACAACTGTTATAACATTATAAGACAATATTTGAAATAAAATTTAAAAACTATAAACGATTTTCATTTGAAACTATAATAAAATAATATTATCTTATGTCATGAATCAATAATGATATATTATTAAGATAATTAAAACTTAAGTGTTGGTACATATTCTAATACAAATTGTTTAAACTATGAGTTAGTAAATAAATTAACCATAAAATATAATGTTTAATTTATTATTTGAAATATTCAATTTGTGCTTATACGTTTAAAAAAAATAGTGTTTATGTTAAATGTTTATGATCAATATAATTAATTATAAATAATATTTAATATTTATAATTAATTTTAGTAGGTATACTAGTATAGTGTAGGCGTATAATATTTGTTGTCACAAATGTATCAATAACAAGTAATAATTATAATAATAAGAATGTATGTCAATACTTTTATAGTAGTCAGTAGAATGTATGTAAATATTAGGTTTTTGGTAAGTATTAAACACAGATGTCTTTTATTTTTTTTAATATTTTATATAATTATTGGCAAAATATCCAGAAATATTTTTATTAGCTTACATTTCAAGCATTTTGATAAACTCAAAGTATTTAATTTAAAACTTTTTATGCATAAGTGTTATATTCTTTATTTTAAACTTGTAGTTAGAATATGAAAAAATATTTTTACGCGGTTCTGATTATAATAATTAACAATTATATTTATAAACAACCATTTGTATACGATGTCAAGATTTATTTGGAACTATTGACTATGTTTCTATTATAGATGTAAATACTTATTGTATAAAAAATTGATTACATTATTAAAACTAATGTTATTCAGATTTATATCAGCAAATATAATTTATAACTCGTGAACAAACATTTTAATTAAACGAGTTTATACAATAGTAGTTTTTCATGAAAATGTCTTAGGTACAGCAACCAATGTGTTAAAATATTTTCAGAAAAATAAAATAACCTACAAGTTATTTTGAAACTTATCGATTGGCATAAAAGAAAGCTATTTATATCCTAACTTATAAATTGTACAATTTATGTTTATTAAAATATATACGTATATTATTATAGATAACAAAACATAGTAAGTTATGTACGGAAATTAGGGCGTTACCAGTTATAAACGAGAAACGACTAAACAACTTGTTAAAAGGTAATAACTTTTTTAAAATAAATAACAATATTATGCACCATTAAAATATATATAAGCTTCTAATCTAAATTTAGTCATAACATGCAAACTTTTAAAAATAAATTAGTTATACTTATTACTGTTTTTTAAATTAATGAATACAAATTTGTTATTATTATACATACCTACATAATATCTTAAGATGTGTATATTATATTAAATGATAATAGTATAGGATTTTTTTTTAAATGTGTATTTTGATTTTTTTATATTTTATGATCATTGTTTTAATTATGCATTTATATTCATTTATACCTAACTTATTTATTTATTATAAGAATTATGATGCACGCATGCATGGTCAATAAATAGTATACATTCATAATGAATTATTAAATTTTCATAATTTATACTAAGTTAACAAATTTAAACAGCAATATTTATTAAGTATTATAACGTGAGTTATCCAGTATATCGTGGGTGGGCCAAATATTTATTTATGTGTTTATTATGAATCCTTTCATTTTAATATGAAGTGCATTAAACTATTGTTCCTAGAATCTGTGGTCAGTTCACAAATGATTGTCTATATTATGTAGAATGCGAATCACTATCGTGCCTCGTGCATAAACCTCTCTAAAGCTATATTACTATAATAGGATAATAAATCCTAAGCGCAAAATTTCATTAGATATGTGCAATACGTTAATGAGTAATAGTGTATTGCATTTTAAATTGTGTCTGAATCATCTGTTATTTTAGTGCATAGTAGATTTATATTACATACTCATTATATTAGTAAACTGGCTTTAACGGAAACATTTATGGACTATCTAATGATATATATATATATATACCTCATCCTATTGGATATTGAAGTAATGACGTCACCATAGGAAAAGTTGCTGGTAATGCTGGTAATGTGTAGTGGAATAGAATACGTATAACCAGATGAAAACAATTTGTTGGTGTATATTGTATATAATACCTACTTTAATACTTGCAGACTGCTATCTACAAATAGTAGATTTCAAAGTGACTCACAAATCTCTTATATACGTACCTAATTAACATAAAATATTGATAAATTGAATATAAACACTTGAGTATACCTAGTATGCTTTATAATATTCAAGTATTATACACTTTATTTTATTATTATTTTAAATATCTTTATAGATACAATTGATATAAACAATATGATTTAGTTGTATCTTTAACTGAATATTGAAATATTTATACGTTTTTTTTTTTTTATTATTACCTACTTTATAAATTATGTAAAGTAAGTAATCATAAATTAAAAGTTGTGACAATTACAGTAATAATATTAAATAATAAAAGAAGATTAGTGATTACTAAATGAATAAAACGATGGTAAAAATGCGATGATAAATATAAAACCATTAATAGACATCTACAATATTATAAATTAATTCAAATTAATTAATATTTTAGCATTTTGAATATTTTTTTAGAGTTAATTAATAAATACTTATTTTATAACTTAAATAAACTTTGTATAAAAAAATATATTTATTTAATCAGTAATAACTTATCAATTTACAAAATTAACTAATGGTTTTTAAATTTAAAAACATTTTAAGTGAGTAGCAACACCACTATTTAAAAAATAAAATCATAAGTATTAAATATTATTAAAATTAAATACTAGTTGTAAAATGATATAGTATAAGATTGATGATATTTTACATCAATAAAACGTAATGTGGTAGTTATTATTAAATATTAATTATTACGATAAAAATAAAATTTTCTATTTTCCAATAAAATTAATTATACCGATAATATTTATTACTTTATACAATGTATAATATTATACATACTTAATAAAGTAATATCGATTAAAATCATCTAAAACATTAATGATCATCGTTCAAGAAATCGTTTAAAAAAATTGGTACTTTTAATATTATAGGTAGGTACTATATAAGTATAAAAGTATTATGATTAAAGGTATATGCAAACACTAATAATTTGTATAAATAGATACAGTATGACAGTATAGCTATAATAACAAAAAAAAAAAAAAATAAATAAATAAATAAATAAATACAATACGTTTTTTATTAATTATTAAACTTTAATTTTTTCATTTATACAACTAACTTGTACTACTTAAAATAATTTGTACTGAAATAAGTTGAATATGAAGTACATTTGAATGGAACAGTAGTCAAATTGTAATAATAATATTAAGGAAGTTTATTTGAATGTTGATATAAGCTATGAAGTTTCTTGTTTTAGATTAAATACTCGATATGTGCGACTTGACAGTACTATTTATGATACGTATACACAATAGTTTCTTAATATAATATTTAGTATACTATTTGGAGATTCAAATTTATCTAATGCAATGTTATAATATTTAAAACCATTTATTAAATTGTTGAATTTGACGAGTATTAAGATGAACAAAAAATGTTGTAAGAAACTAGCATAGAAATACAAAATAAAAATGTTAATAACAATAATAGCGTAAAACATGGTGGTCCTAGCCTCTAGGAGCTTTGAGAGACAGAACCCCAAAACACAGAAATTCAATTATTTAATAGTGATGCTAGAAGCTAATAAAAACAATTATAATAATAATGATAATTGCTTAATATACTTATAAATGTACCTATTTAAAACAATAACATTGTATACTTCGAAATTAACTTATAGAATTTGTGTTTAATCATTTAAAATTAATTTTCAGTTTTTTTTTTTTTTGAATAGTATGATAAAAGTATTGAGGCCACCTAACTTGTATGTACCTAGAGAAATTCAGAGTTAGGAACCTGAAGGTCTTAGCCTAAATATATCATTGGTTAATAATTATTATATATAATATTATACATATATTTTTGAAAAATTAGAAATATTTTAAGGTTACTAAAATAGAAACCATGAGTTTTTAACTGATTTTCTTGGCTATGTTTTATCAGTGTTAAATACTCAAATAGTCTTATATTTTTATATTTTATGTACTACAATACAATAGTGCGATAAGAAACGAATATAAAAAAATATAAAAAAAATATATATATATATATAACCATTTTGTTGGTTAATCTAATCAGCAGCCATAATAAAATGCTATGCTGTATAGCCAACTACGTTGGCAGTTTATGAAGAAATACGAGTAATGACATTTTCTCTGTATGGTATACAATGTTGAGTATTTTGGTCATATTATTTATTATATTCTTAAAGAAACAAAATATCTCGTAAAAAAAAAAAATAATAATAATAAAATATATAAGGCATAATAAATATGTAGCCAATTAAAGAAGGTTAGTCGAAAAGCCTAAACTCTTCAATATATCGGCTGCTATATTGTTATGTATAATAAAATGACAAAATACATACTCAAATGTTATAATATATTATATAATAACACATTTACAAATTTTAATATATTATATTACTATATTAGGTAAAGAATAAACATACTTGTTGTTTATAACTGTATTATATAATATGACTATAAAATTACGAAATACTAACAAGTATGAATTCTATATTGTATGGAGTTTGATCGCAAACTATTGATTTAATATTCTAATATTGATAATAAAGAGGAAGGAGGTGAAAAAAATGTTGGAATACACAAAACATTTAATCAAAGGACAAAATCCACAGAGAGTTAATCAGATATAAAAATAAGTGTAAAAGTTGGTTGGGACACTATTGGGACGGTGTTTTTTAATTCGAGAGCAATGTTAAATATAATTAAATTCGGAATACGTTTCTGAATGAATCCAATTTAATCGAATTTAATATAGATACCTCTTGATATTTATATTGACTAATGAGACTGCATATCGAATTTATTTTATTTGTTTATTAACAATGGGTCTCAATATGTTAAGCTTTTTTTATAATAACTGTGTTTAATTATAATAAATTACTTAGGTGATTTATATCCCCTACACTGATGTATGATTAATTTACAAGTTACCTACATCTTTTATCAATTAAACCTAATATTTTATACTACACCTATTGGACATTGGTATGTATTAGATTCTAAGTGGGGCGATATATGTATTGATTTTAAAATGATGGGTGTGTGTGAGTGTGTAAATTTTTTATTTTATAGGTGTTAACAGATAATTTTTTTTTTTAAATAATCTACTAAATTATTTATATTAAGAAAGGGGAGATGATTCTCATTTGAAATTCGTATCACCACAGAATACTCATAAAGTAGTATTTGAGAATTTTAAAATATAATCTTTAAGTGTATTTAAACATTTCAAAAATCAATTTTTAAATAAATTAATAGCTAAAGAAAAAATGGGTTGGCAATCACTTAAAAGTTATATACAGGTCTGAATTTACCAATGTAAGAACTTCTGGGTTCATCGATGTAGGCTAATTTTTAATAGGATATTATATATAATATATTTAAATCATTTCTTAATACCTAGGTATACATTTAAATATATAAGTTACAAATATTTTTTTTCTATTATATAAAAGTATTGTAAATGTGTTTACATACCCGTAATAAATATTAACTATTATAAATAATTTTATTTATTTCAATGAGTATAAATTCAAGCTAAAATAATAAATAATAATTTAAAAAAAATAAATAAATGACAGTTATGGCTATAGCTATTGAAATATTAATACTGTAATATTTATATTTTAGAATAACAATTGACAAGCGGAGCGAGCAAAAGAAAAAGCCAGTCGGTTTATAATAATAAAATTGCCATTATTTTTTAAGACAACTACGGTAAAGATATGCATAAAGTATATTATGTAATATTTGTATTTAGTTTCTTTAATATTGTAAATAGTTAAACATTATGTTTATTATAAACGGCAGTCATTATAAGAAGAATTTTGAAGTATTTACTGTTTTTATTAGATATTTTAAACTTAAATGTTTACAAGTAAATGTATTGACTACTAATAGCCTTTAATTTATGTGCTAAGTGCAGCATATTTAATACGATAATATTATTTATAATTTAATATAATATTTTAAACCGATTTATTGAACTGTATTGCTTGTAGTGTTTCACAAAATATACGATAAGTAAAACACAATAGAAAAATATTAAATAAAACATAAAAACACTACGTCTATATAATGAAAATTTGATGGAATGCTTTTTTAGATATTATTATGAAAATGTAGACACGGTATAACACAGCGATCGTCAAAGATCGTAAAAATGTATACTATTATACATTTATACTTACAGTTATAATTTTAAGTTTAACATATATTTCTCACTTCGCTTCGATATTAAATTCCATTTATCTACTATAGAATGCAAGGACTGGTATAAAAACAATATGATTATGTTGTTGTAAAAACCGATTTTATTAACACATTTATGTATAAATGCCGATGTTCAAATAAATACAATACAAGTCATTAATCAGTTTTTACAATAATGAATATTTAATTTAGTAAAAAAATAAAAATAAAGAAAAAATGTAAAGATGTATAAATAAAGTGTAACGTGTAACTATTATCTCATAAGGAAAGGAATTATCAGGTATTCCAATATTTTAAAGGGTCTAAAACAGGCCCTGAGCCATACGTGACACCCCCTTATAAATCTAGACTCAGCCATATAGGTGCTATACATCTGAAATGTGAATGTGTAATGTGTATACAATATACAAAAATACATTTTATACCAAATTATTGAGCACGTGGAATGGCACCATTTCGAAATATTACGCATATAATAGCAGAGCACTTTTAAAGCAAACCGTCGAGAGCCATGTGTTTCGGAAACGTTTACCGACACTTGAATTTGAATATACAACCCTTCAGACAGTTACGAACTTCAAAAGGGACATTAATAATTACGATTAATTTTAGGATACTTCAACGCAGACGCCAATACATATTTTTTTGTCGTGCCATTCCACTGCTGTTATTTATCCCACCACCACGAGTTAAACAAAAAACGCCATCACAATGTTATCGATTTCTATTTTATACAACATAAAATAATAAATTATAACACTTCGGTATTTAAATTTTAGAATTTTAAAATTATAGCATAGCTGTAGACTATAGTAATTACATTGGCCGCCAAAGACAAGGTGGGTAATTTTAATAGCATATTATTATTTGTGGACATTACATTAATTCACGATTATATCAATAATGAAGTTATTGAACATTTTAAGGTAATTGCATTTTATCTACATTGTATAAAACAAATAGTGAAGTATATTTGAAATTAATATTGTTTAGAGTTTAAATAATGAAAATAAAAGATATATTTTATGGTAAATCTATGTCATTTGTTTTTTTTCTATTTAATAGGTAAAATTTTATTCAAATATAATATAAGACAATTTCCTCATTCCAATATAATTACTTAGGTTATAATATTTAAATTTAAATAAAAATAAACATTAAATAATTCAAATAATTTTGGAATAAAATAAAATATATTAAAATATTTGTAAAAGATTCAATATTTAAATAGTAAGTATAATTCATTTTAAATATTTAAGAAAATATAATAATAATATACAACTCAGAAATTAATTATTCTATTAGTAACTAAATAATGAAAAAAACCTCAGAAACAGTTAAATTTATCAAAACTGCTCTTATTATATTTTTCTAGTTAACGTAAATAAAAATTAAGTTATATTAATCTAAATATTTAAAAAACAGTCAATGGCTTTTGGTTTATTTAATAAATAAGAAGGTAATATAGTGGAAATATCCCAAGTATACTGCCGATAAGATAAACAAGACTCAGTAGATTGATCGATATAATAAACATAGATATGTTGACAAAAAAATTATGTACGTAAATGAATTTCACATGTGAAAATCAATCATATATTTACACATTTTTAATAAGAAAAAAAGGTAAACAAATTACAAAAGAGTAAACAAAAAATGGAACCTGCATAAATTAATACTATAACCTACTATGTAAAATGTATAAAAAATGGTTCATGTTTTTCACCATACTTGTACCAACAAAACATTTTAAAATGACTGTCAATAAAAATTTAAAAAAATACCAAGACGTATAAATTAAATAAGTAGGATAGAATACGAAAAACGGTAAGATAAAAAAAAAACCATAATTGTAAAATTAATGCATTGTTCCCTTTATTAAAAGTTTAAAATGATTAAATGTGCCACAAAAATAAATTATATTGATGAAAATAAAGATATATTTCTAAATAGTAAAGATTATATTAACAAAGAAATTATATTAAATATTAGGTATACTCAAATTGTTAAAATACAATTGTAGGTAAACTAAATATTTTTTTTTGTTTACACTTAATTATTTATGTAAAATATTAAAATGTAAGATAACTAAATAAAAGTAAAATAAATGTATTTATTCAATTACATTAATATGTATTTTATATTAACAACATAATATGTATTTATGATAAAAAAAATATAAATATTTTAAGGGGTTCATAAAGGCAACTTTATTGAATTTTTTTTAAATAAATAAATTATATTAAGAACAAACAAAAGTTGTATATTTGTACAAGTTGTATTGTATATACATACATTGTAGCGGTATTAGTAAATTGGATAAGATTTAAAATATGTAACTAATTATTTGTTGGTAAGTAATTATAATATATTGATATAGAATTTAATAAATTCCCACACGAAATATACTATAATGAATTTTTTCCAGTAGAAATTTAAATATGTTTAATTTTAGCTAGCTATTTTGAGTGAGCACTTATATACATTCTTCAGTCAACTCATATGAACCCACATAAACATATTGATGGTCAATGTCTTTGAAACTTATGTATCCCATATTCAAAGAAATAAAATGGCGCAGTGAGACTTTTATTTAGACATTTTTAAAAAGTTAACACATTCCCAATAGTGGTCACTTTTCTATTTCCTAGCAAAATATATGTACACAATAGGCGTTTTAACCTCTAAGAACTGTCGGGTGGTACTATTGAGTAGGTACCTATAAATTCTCACTCTGCAATTTCTTGTCATGTTAATCTATCTTAAGAATGACTTAATATACAAATAAATGTATAAATTGCAATTAAACTTTTTAATAATAAAAAAAACTGCTATATAGTAAATACTCTTAATAGTGGAAGTGGAAATTAAAAATTACCTCTTATAATTGGATATAATTTATGTGTATTATGTAATTGTTGTACTTACAAGTACTATCAAAAAATACTGTACTAATTTATATTTTATACATTTCGTTTCGTATTTACTAAAATTTGCTTTCAATAAATGAAAAATAGCCCGTTCTTCGAGGTCACATCAGTTGTGTAGACATGTGCTACGTTTATTTTGGCAACCAATTTGTAAATTCAATGTGTAGAACAAAAAACATTTAGGTTCTCAATAAAATAACTTCTATAATTATAATTTTTTTGTTTTTTATAAGAAATGTAATAAATATCTTCTTTTTAATACATAAATACATATACTTATAATAAATAGTAAATATATCACAGTACAATTACTACAGTATAATATATAATACATTTTTATTTTTATAAATTATATATAATAGTTATAATACACATTTTAATGTGTGTATGAATTATCAATTTTTTTTTTTTTTTTTTGTTATTTTATAATTTTTCTTTATAGCACCTCACTATAGTAGATATTTTGTAATTTCTTATAAAATTTTACTACTTAGAAGTTTTCTCAATGGTAGAAGACTATCTATAATAAACATTTCTCAATTCTTTATGACTATCCAATATAATGTAGAGGTTTCATTGTACTAGATATCTAAAAATATGTTAATAATATTACTATAATTATTGCTTAACAACAAATTATTATACAATTTGTACGTGATATTAGTTGTCAGTTAACAAAACAATAATTGCTATTATAAATTTATTATTGAAACTAAGATTTATCTTTAGTTTTATAATTTATTATTAAAACTAATATTTACCTAACCTATGAATATAATAGTAATATATTATGTATATTACTTTGTCAGGTTTTTTCTAGGTTAAAAAATAATAATTAAAATAATGGAAGTAATAATATTATAATATAAATAAAGAGTATTATGGTTAATGTGGTTAGAGTACTTATTTACAATATTAAATCACGGTAAATATTACATCCTATTTGAAATATAAAAATTATCTGGACAATTGATAATCTTACCACCTATACAAACAACAAGTATAAATATATTGTATAGGTAATTATTAGTTTATAAATTTGAAATAAATGAAAAACTTCGTGTTAAAAAATTATTTTGAATGTTTGTTTTAATCAGAACTGTTGAAAATATCTTCAACATTTTAATTTAAATATTATATTTTAATAGTTTAGTCTAAATATTTCAATTCTATGACTATATTTTATAAATTAAAAACCAATAATATTGATTTTGTTGAATACTGCATAAATATGCATATAAATATTTGTTGTGTAAACATTCCCTTTTCTCAAAAATTAAGAAAACCTGAAAATTAGAGTTTTTTCCTATTTTTGATCATTTTAAAGGATTAAATACATCATATTTTTAATATCAATCCTAATTTATAAGTAATTGAAAATTATTTAGTTATTTCATAACTAATGAAAATAAGTAATTTTATTTGTTAAATAAATACAGGGATAATATCGTACAAATACTATGTTTCATCGATGAAAACCATAATAATAATCGATCCTTATAAAAATAAGTGATGTAAATAAAATATATTATAACCACTCATATCTTGCAATTTATTTGAGTGAACTTATGTTATATTTTGTTACAGAAAAAAAACAACAGCTCTCTGATTTATAACAAATGAGTAAATATGATAAGAACAAGTATTACTACAAAGTAAAGATTGTACTTATACTTATATGTCTTTTACAATATTTAGTTATATACGGTTACAAAGGTTATGTTTACACCTTAAAGTGGATTTTACTTACTACCTACGTAGAGATTTTTTCTCGTTTAAAATAGGAAATGGAAGGGATAAAAACATTAGAGGACTAGCTACAGGACCCTATGGAGTGTCGGTCTAAAACAAAGAAATAAAAGAATACTAACACTAAATTGTTATTTTCACATGTTTTATTCTTTCACACCTTTATTGTGCGTTTTTTATTTTATATTTTTTGGATTTAAAAAATAAAATAATAAGAATAATTTGTTTGTTAACTCTTTATTCACGTTTCGTTTGCCTAACGATTTCCTCTAAACTGTCACGCATCGTAATTGCAAAAAAAAAAAAAACAGTAAGAGGTTAAAAATAAAACGAAAACAAAAAGTTCTAAGCATAAACAAAACAACATAAAAGAACAGTCTTTGATCACCTTTGTGCGTAAACGTTGTTTGTACACGTAGAAAATAAAAAAATCTCTTCTATTCTAAATTGGCCCATATAGTTTATCTCTATATAGTTCATACATAGAATATAAAAAAATCCAGGAAACATTTGTAAACAAAATGTATTAAAAGTACTTTTGACATGCAATTTTACATTAATGTGGTTGTTGATGTTTGAATAGAATAAATAAAAAAATCTCTGCTAATTTCGTAATTTGTGTTTACTTGTCCACAAAGTTAAAAAGTTATTAAAAATATATTTTTACTGCAAATGCACATTTATTAAAATATACACTTTTATTTTTAAATTTAGAAAGATTCTAAACGTGATTCTATGAAATAACTAGGGTAAAATTATTAAATTTTACGCTTATTGATTATCAGTTTAAGTTAGTCAAATCATTTTATGATGTTTTAAAATAATTCAACCACGAAATTATAAGTATTTGCATTGAATATTATTCTTTTTTGCTCATAGTTTAATTATAAATAGTTTAAAGTATAAATTATAAGTACGTATGTTGAACTAAATTTATAGTTATCTTTTTAATTGTCAAAATAACGAGTTTACGAAATAATATTTATAACTTTTAGGTTATGTTATAATTTGAAGGGTTATCAATAATTGATATTTTCATAATAATATGTAACTTATAGTTTAATACTTAACATCCTATGTCTAATAAATTATTATAAAGTGTTACATTAGACAACGTCGGATTATATAGGAACTAATAAAACAAGGATTAGATATTCATTTCAAAGAATATTATTAATGTAGAATAGATTTTTGTAAACAAAATTAGTTAGTCATAAATAAACTATTAGACAACTGGTAAATTTTATACATGAATGATATAAGTTTAATTTTATTGTACAAGTCAATTAAAAGTTGCATTAAAACATTTAAAACATATTAAGTTTTACTTACCCGTTGCAATAATTATTCTTAAAATTATTAATGCACTATTCTTAATTCAGTGGAAAATTTAACAAAAAAGGCCCAGTTCAAGGTACAATTTATATGATTATTAAAATGTATTTATTAGCAATGTATTTATTTATTTACAAAGGCACATATTTATTTTATATACTTATCTAGTATAACAATTAATTTACCTCAGTGAAAATTACGGGAGAACAAAAATGAAAGTATTGTGAGTAATGTTGCAAAGAAAATTTGATTTTTTATTTAACTATTCATATTGATGTTTGATAAATATTGTAGAAATTAAAAAGTTATTATTTTTGTACAAATAAAACTAGATTTTACGTATTAAAATGATGTGAACTAAAACTTAAGGTGGAAAACTATCACGTGACATGAAAACCTGGCGTGCTTATATAGTTATGAAAATTATTCAGAAGTTTTTAAAACATCAAACTTCAAGTATAATATGTACAAAAATGATTAATATTTTAATTTTAATTTTTAGAAATTATTGGGTGTTACTGTTAAACCGACTAGATACCAATTATAAAATTAATATTACACTTTAAACAGTGAATTATTAATTATTTGATTTTAATTGTTCAAGATCGAACTCTTAGAATTAACTATTTAAAATATTTATACGTTAAAATCATGTATTATAAGTTAACTTCTACTGATTACAAAACAATATTTATTCCTTTATAAATTTCTAGATTTTTAGATTTGTGTTAATTTTAAGACTATAAAAATGTGGATTTAATTCTAATTAGAAATTCTAATTTATTATTCTTTTATTGTATATATCGTAAGTATAAATTTAAAATAATAATTTAAAAGGTCTTAGTTTATAATAAATGGTATATTAAATAATTTGACTATTCCCATTAAAATTAAAATAAATTGGAATTGTATAAAATATACATAGAATAATTTAATAAAATTTATGTTTGTATGGTATAAATAGATATATAGGTAGATTCATGATTTAAACAACAATATTGTCATTAAACGCGTTTGTATATTAGTAGAATACATTTTTAGGTGATTAAGGAAATCACGTCACAATAAAACATTAAGTCTAATATCATAGCAAGCAATTAAAAAACAATCCATACATCGATAATTTTTTTATAGAACCATTCAGAAATTGTGAGAATTTATCATTTCATAACAGTATGTGTCAAGAATTATTCTTGAAACAATGAGTTTGTGTAATATAAATAAATTAAAGTGAAATTATTTTGTTTTCTGTTTACCGTATATAAAGACATCTTATAACGTATAATAACGTAGTAAGTATAAAGATTAGATAAAAATATGAACATAAAATGGAGAGACAATTTGGGTGGCAACACCTTAATCGTGTTTTTCAATAGCCACTAATACGTGCAATAATGACTACTTACAAATGTATAGTATAATTATTATATATTATAATATTATATCGGTGTATAATTCAAACATTGAATTGTCCCGATTTTTCAAATTAAAATGGTAATTAAAATACATACCTGCAACATCTGTATTCCGGTTTGAGTCTGATACATATATAACTATACTTTTACCCTTAAAAATGCTTATTAAATTAATCACAGTGTACCATACGTCATAATGGGTTACATACTCACATGTAAAGGCATAGACTGCATTACTGCAGTAGGTATATAGTTCGTATTGTATGTAATGTATTATACACTGTGGTTTGTTGAGTATATATTATACTTATAATTCTGGTACATACATATTATATACATAAACATATAGGTATATTTTATTCATATTTTTATTATTATATAGGCATTACTAATAAAATAAAAACAACGTTGCCACAATAAACTCTCTCTGCCGCTCGTCGCTGTCGTGTATACTGTAATAATGAATGTTGTCGGAAGGCTTAAGGCAGTAGTGCTTTTAATTCAATATTATGAAAATATTAAACTTATTTCTGGAAAACGATTTCACATTTGTTTTATTCAATGAAAATACCTCTCTTAAGCTTTGAACAAGTAGATTGCTTAATTAAAAAAAAAAAAAAATTAAATTAAAATATATTCAACTTTTTATTAGTTCACAGATGAAGTCGATATAGGTGTTTATATAGAAGAAAAAACAATCACGTAAGTAAATGTACAATGGTACATACATTTTATATGGTAGGCACTTATCTAATAAAATTATTGTTACGTTTTAATAACATTGGTTAAATCCTCAATAATACTATTAGATAATTAAAACTTTTTACGAGTAAGTAAAAATATATAATACTATTTTTAAATAAAATAATTCATTAATTTATGTATATATATATATATATATGTAGCATCTCTTTAAATATATATAACTATAAATATATAGTTAAATACTTCATGGTAAAAATATGTGATAAAGACCTTTATGAAAAAAATTTTTTAATACCTTTAGAATTTTTTCTTTAAATTGTTATACTTTCTTATAAAAGTAATGTTTTAGTTTATTTAGTTGTTCATGTATTTATTAAAAATATTATTTTTTTATAGAATGTTTTAAAATTGTGGATAAATAGTAATGATAAGTTAATTTTGTACAATATACATGCCATAAATATGTACGTTACGCTTATGTTTAAACGAATATTTAGTATATTTAATATATTTCAACTTGTTATATTAAACTATATGGAAGTGTAAACTTTGTTATGATACCTGATATATATCTGTAATTTATAAAAGATAAAATATTATTTCCTCATATAATCATATTAATATTATAATATAATATATTATACCCATACTCACCTCTTTCAGAAAGTTTTTAAAACAAATATGCAGTTTATTTTCACAGATTAATGTATAACGTATTTTTCTAATTTATATTTATTTTAAGCTACTTATAAGTTATATGTTAAGTTAAAAACCTATTTATTATAGATATTTATTTGAGTAAATAGTATAAATAAATAATAAACCATGATTTTTATATATTTAAAATCTGTATTGACTTGATCAATAAATAATATTAATTTTTACGGTAAATATTTAATGAGTTAAATACTAAATATTTAACTTATAATATATAAGCTTAATTTTATTATATTCTACTGCTTTACTGTTTAATGTATAATATTATCACTAGTTATAAGTGACTAATGATTAATGACTAAAGATTACAGTTTATTAATGTTGATTCTATATTACTATTTTATTATATATAATTAATTATATAATTATTAATTTTGGAAAACGATTCAATTAAGTGCCAATTTATATAATTCAAACTTTCTTTCCTTTGATAATTTAAAGAATCTATAAAAAAGTACCACGAAAAATATTTTAACATCTAGAACGATTGAGAGATTTCAAATTTAGCCTAGCAAAACTAGTATTTATAAGTATTGATTTTCTAAACATTTATTTTAAAGATATAAAGGTGAAGAACTAATTGAAACACTAAAAATTAGTTCCACGTGATCTTTTGTTAGATATTTTATCGAATAATTGTTTTTGTCCTATAACGAATAAGTATTATAAATTATCATATAATACGCGCTTTAGTACTTAGTGATTGATATTTTGTTATACCTACTATGTGTATAGTAATATTATAATAACTAACCTATAACATTAAAAATAAGTACTTTATTGTATACTATAATATTACTAAAAACATTAAGATAGAGATAAGTTTCAAAAATATGTTCGAAAAAAATTTTATTTTATAATATAACTATAATATCATGAAGTTTCAAATCTGTTGTCTAGACAATAGTTAAGTAATCACTTAACATTAGGAATAATGGTATTTTAATGCACTGAACAAATGTCAGTGATTTATCATAACATAAAAACTATTGAATTGAAACATTAAAAAACACAATATAAAATGTTTTTAAAATATTCTGGATAGAAATAGTCATAGGAAATGATTCCCTATATAAAAATGTATTACAAAACAAATGTTAAAACTAAAAGAGAACTATTGGAAGATCTGATTATTATAATAACTGAATTTTACATTTTTATAACATATGAATACGTTTTAAAATGTTGTTTTTCAGCTGAATAATACAAATATTAAAATTATAATATTAGTTTATATACTAAAATAAATTTTATTATTTGTAATAAATAGTAATACAAATGAGTTTTTACATTTTTGATAGTTAGATAACCTGAATAATTCTATTTAAAATAAAAATTATATACATATATAGAATAAAATAAATAGGTGTTTAATATTTTAGTCATAAAGAGGACATTACATTTTTTATTTCACTTATAAAATGTAAAAGTCAATTATAATTTTCATTTTGCTTACGCTTAGCGTTTGTTTGGATCTTTTTGATACATATGTGTTTTACTAAAAATTCAGAACCCCCTAACCATCTGTTAAAATCAAACGTTTTACCATACAACTAGTTTTATTGTTAAATATATTTTTTTATTATTATTATGTCTGTCATTATCGTAATGGCTCTAACACAACGACTAACCGATAACACAAATCTACAGTGTGTTTGTATAAAATAGTCTGCAGTGTTCCCTCACACATTCAAAATAATAATAATAATAATAATACATTTCGACCCCAAATGACATTCCACATTCAATTAATCTGAGAAACTCGTTGTGTTTAAATAATGCCCTACAAAGCAACGTGTTATTTTTCACCCTTCCATGTATGATATCCAAACTACTCTTAAAACTATCACAGATCATTTATATCAAATAATAGAAACGGAGACCATGAATTATTAGGGTTACTCTCTAGTTTTTAATATTTAAAATATATGCTGTATTTTTATTTATTTTCTTCTTGTTGGTTTTTTATTTGTGAAACATATATATTTGATCATATTACATTTAAGTGTTAGATTTTGAGCTATAGTCAGAAAGTTATTTCTATTTTATTCTAATAATTTAATTTATTAGCGTTTTTTTTAAAACATACGTTTTTATTGGTAATTCTATTGAAAATTGTGTTTTTGACTTATATATTTCAAAGTACCTTGAAATTCTATAAAATAAATTATAGTATCTTTATACTACAATCTTTTAGTGAACCCGTTTGCTTGTAATCCAAAAACATGACCTGTTCGTTAATAATTTTTTTTTTAAATATCTGTGGCATGTTTGTATATTAGTTTTACAATGTGTTTGCATAAAACTTTAAAAATAATACAAAAGAGTAAATTATTTATAAATAAATAAGTGTGTTCAAATTGGAACACGTAAATTTAAATTATTTTAATGATTATTTTTATGTAGGTATGTAGGCTTATACTCGTAAAAATTACAAATATGTAGTATGTAATATTACATATACGTTATACAGTAATACAAAATTATATGCGTATGAGTCTTAAACTCTTAAAATATAAAAATCATATATATAAAAGTTATTTTTCAGAAAAAATATTAATTTTAATAAAACTTTAATTATTCTATATTTTAATCTGTGTAAAAATTGATTTGTATGATAAAAAAAGAATAGATAAATAAAATCTGGGTATATAATTTAAAAAAAAAAAAATGAAAATAATTATGATATAAGATTATAAATTTCATGTAAAAGGTTAAAGACAACACTTCAGATTATGGTATATACGATATAACAGCATTTTTAAAAGCATTTTTTCAAATCTTAAATTGAAATCATTAATTTATTAAATTTCACATTTAATAGATTTTATAGACAAATGACAAATTTTAAATTTTTTATCATAAATTGGTATGAAATATGTATATATTGTATACTATGAAGTAATTTAGTAATTTAAATTAATTTGTTAAGTTGTTTTATTTTACCTTTTGAAAGTGCTGCCTTTTGAGAATATCCGGTTAATTTTTAATTACCTGATAATATATTAGTAGATAATATACTATTCTAATATTGACTTATTTACTGACAAGACAATAACAGTATTAGTAATATAAAACAAATTATTATTAATTTATATAAAAACCCAGATAAATTTTTCTTTTTAATATAGAAGTGTTTTAAAATTTTCAATACCTTTAATTTTAACTTCATTAAAAACTTTTAGTCAAAATGGTCAACTAATTATAGAAACTTTCAAAACTTTGTTAATGATAAGTACTGAAAATTCATGTTTTTCTCATACAATTTTTCAAAAGAAACAACCTTGTATTTTCATCAGGTTTTATTAAATATTATTATAGTCTCCTATTTTTATAGTCTTATGATGATTTTGATGTTCTGATGTATATTTATTTTTATGTAGGATAGAAGATAATGATAAATTTCATTTATTTATTAATAATTCATTTTAAAAAAAAAGTTATTAAAAATAAAATCTAATAAAAATAATTATGTATATTGTAGTTAATATGTATTATATTATAATAATATGTATCTACATTATACGTACATGCATATTGTATAGTATGCAATAATAAATAATATAATTAATGTTTGAATGTAATTGTATAGTTAGCATTAAATTATATAAGATCTAAATTTATTAAATTGTTATCTAAAATAACGGTTATTCTATGAGATCTAAAAGGATGTCCTTTATTTTTCCAATTGAAATCCTTGGATTAAAAAAAAATAATTAACTCCCAACTTCCTTTGATAATTTTAAATTTATGAGTTTTTATTTGAGGAAAATAGCTTAGTTGATAAATAGTAATAGAAACATTTATTAATTAATATGGTATAAATTACGTTTATGTGTTTTATTTATATACATATACACATACTGTTGTATTTATTTATTTATAACTGAATGATTATTATTGAAATATTTATTTATTGTATTGTATACCATTAATATTATTGTTTTTATTTTATTCTAAGTAGCTTAATCTTTTTGTAAAATATCTTAGTGTAATAATAAAATCACGATTTTAAAAAGGTTTGAAAAAAAATCTCGTGGAATAAAGTAATAATTATTATAATCAGTTGAACCATACAATTTTAAAATTTCATATTATAAATATTATACTATAAATATATTTATTTAACTTCCCACGTTTTCAGAGTTACAGATTTTCAGTACCTTTATACGTTTTTTTAAAATTTTTATTACGCAAATCCTTTTATTTAATTTATATTGTGCAATGAAAATTTAAAAATAAATTCTTCATTATCATTATAGATATATCAACAGTTATCACACTTATTCAAGTCAAATAAGACATTCATAAACATAAATCTACTGTTTAAGATTGCCTTAATGTCTATCACCCACATTGTAGATCGTTAAGTGGATTTCAAATTGAGACGCATGGAGGATTGCTAGGACATACAATTTATTTCAGCATACGCAGAAGTTTGCTTTATCTGACTGCAATAGTGTGCAAATAAAATGTTTCAATGTTTTATTTAGGTAGGAATACACACACACATTAAGATCTACGAAGTAATGAGAAAATACTGAGTTATTTGTACATCAGTTTTCCATATATGTCTTTCCCCTGGCTTCTTATCGTTCATCTTAAACAAATAAATTAATGGCACGTCCATTCCTCTACCACCACTAGCAAATCCCTTTGGAACTCGTCGAGGGAAAACTTTATCTTTTCAGTATTTTTATAACCTTTCAAAAGACAGAAGCTACCACCTCAAAGCCGATATTATACAAAGATTTATTGACTTATGTACCTACCATGACATATTTATTAAACTCCCAATAAACAAGTTAACAACAGTGTTTTTGTTAAAAATAAAAATAAAAATAAGTCTTGTACATTAATTATAAACCATATCATTATACCAACATATATCAATATGGGATATCGGGAGCTAAAGAGTAAGGGAGTTTACAAATGGTCAATTTCTTCCAACAAAAATGAATAAATATTTTGTCAATTATGTCCATATTATATAAATTATATGATTATACTTTAGACAACTGATTTGGATTTTGTACTGTCTACTTGAGATTTATCAGGCCATTTTTTTAAGTTTTGTTTTTCAACTTCTTTACATTTGGTCTAAATATTTAAAATGTATGAAATTTTAAATTTAAATTAAAATATTAAAATGTAGTCTAGAGTAGGTAAATATACTAATAAATTCCAATCAATTTTCAGAAAGGGTGTAATTGGATTTTTAGATCCACTGGTAGGGTTTATAAAAAGTAAGTCTATATATAATAAATATGTATACCAATTGCCTCCTACTTTATTTACCGTTCATGTAATGGACATTGTAGTGTTCATGTGCGTGCGGGAGCACTCAGCTGTTTCTTTTACAACCAATAACACACACATAAACAGTTAGTAAATACTTACTAAGCACACATTTCATAGACTCTTTAATATACTAGGAAAATTGTTTATATTAAACTCCTTAAAAATAGATAGCTTCAAATCCCCTTAAGTAAAGGTTAGGTTAACATATATGAGTGTAATGGAATACATAACATATAATTTTTTTATTGGTAAATATTTAAACTAAACGAAGTTAGATAAGTATTTAGAAGGTAGTTTTATTTTTAACATAATAAGCATTAGTAATAATTAATTAATAGCACTATCAATTAATTGAATTTTATTCTAATTTACATCAATGTTTGTCGATTTAGTTATAAGAAGATATAATTCTCAATACCAATTCAGGTATAGCTATATTTAAATAGTCACTACGAAATATAAATATTATTTGCACAAGTTAAATTTGAACATTTTTGGAAATTTAAATGTCGTTTTTGTTGTTAATTGATACTGTGAATATTGGCTGTGAATTAGGTGCTATAAAATATTGAAATACAAATACTTTAGAGTAGGAAGCCAAAATTTCTGTAAGAGTTAAACTCAAGTTAAAAATAAAAATGTTTGTATATTTTAAAATATAATAGTACTAGTACTGTAAAATCTGAAAGTTAAATACTTAAATATTTTAATTTAACTGAGAATTGAAATTTTATGAATAACTAAAATATAAAATTTAAAATGAATTATATATTTAAGACTATAAGAGCAATTGATAATTACTCTATATATCAGGGTTTTTAATTTTATTAAAATTATATTTTATCATTATTTGGATGAATAGGAGCCTTGTATATTTTGAATTAAATGGTTAATTTATAATTTAAACAAACTTGTATCCAACATTTAATAAGAATTAGTGTTAGTGTTGTTATATAGGCATCTATATATTATAAGGCGATACCGAGGTTAATGTAGAAGTAATACACAAAACTAAGTTATACTTATTAAGAATACTATTAACATTATAAACAATATTATAACATTTTTTTACGAAAGTGGTATATTATTCATAATTTCAAAATAAACTTATATTTTATATTATTATAAGTATGTTTTTACTTAGCACAGTAATGAATTAGTTGAGTGTGCTTTGTATTTACCAGAAATTTAATAAATATATTATACTATTATAATACCTTCATTGTATATAGTGGTCGAATTTCTACTTGATCCAAAATATTATATAGTTGGTATTTATAGTTAATATATATATTGTTTATAGATATTATGTTATTCTGGATTGCTTATCATTATATTTATTTTTTGTAATGGTTTTTTAGATTTTTAGCCTTTATATTACTAATTCTAAAATTTTGATTATAACCATAGCTTTTATATTAACTTCTCCTTTCCATGTACGATAATTTACATTTTAATTATAACAAAAACTTTAATAAACCAATATTATTTTAATAATTTTTTAGTAGAATGAATTTATTTTTGTGCATTTCATTTTAAATTAAATAAATATTTTATAAAAATCATATATTACAAGATAATCTAACACTTTGTGGTTTAATACAATAAATTTATTTTTATCATAAAAGTACCTTAAATAAAAATGATTGCCACATGGGAACCTAAATAATCCTTATATAAAAGCAATAAAATTATTTTATAAGAATGGTTTTGTTTTCTCTTTAGTCCCATAGACATATCTACCCTTGGGACAGGTTAAGATAATTGCATTGGATTGTATCGAAATTCTACAGAGATATCTACATCATAATACTCATATGTTATAATTTATAGAGTTTGACAGATTATTACAATAATTACTGTAAAAGCCGAAAAAAAATATACGCATTTCAATGTAACGATATAATAACCTGAGATATATTTTAATTGAATTATTATTAAAAAAAAAAAAAAAAATAATAAATAATTTCCTACAATGTGTATTATTAAAATATATAAAAGCTAATATTTCTAAGTGTCAAATTAGTACGAATAACCTCCCTCCCCCCTTTCCAACGGAACTTTAATATTTTTTAGGTTTATACTAACACTGAATGATTTTTAAAAAACGCATTTAATGACTGAATTATTTATATCCAAACTTTCAAATCGATAAATCACTTTGAAATATATTTTTTTACTGTATTTAAGGATGACTAAAGCGATTATTCGACTATTTTATCATAGTTTTATACGAATTAAACTAACCTGTACATTTGTATTATATACCTATTTATATAATGTGCAATACAATGAATAAAACTCATTGATGATTATTGTGCGTTTTATTTTGTGACGCCACCCTTGGTTCGTAATACCATCGGAAAACTGGGGACGTATTTATTTCGACAAACCGAATGTGTTTAGGTTCGAAAAGTCGTAAGTATAAACAACATACGTAAAACTCGTTTCATCAGAATAAAATCGCACTTTACAATACTTCACATAATTTATTATTGTAAACGCAATTCAAAAACAGGTCGATCAAAAATTCTTGTTAATCAGACGATACCACGAATTCAAAGAAATATAAAAACATTTTATGGTCACCGTTTTTCATTGAACCAACGTAAAATAATGAGATTATGACATTGCAGATAATGTAAGCCACATAGACAGTGGTATAAAATCAAATCTGCCATCATTACCATGGTCCATGGTATGAAGTCCGAGTGAGAATCAGAAAAGTTTCCGTGTCGACGTTCATGAGTGCGTATTATATGAATTTGTTCGTTTATAAATATAGTAACATATTTTGTTGCAGTACAAAAAAATTCCAAACGAATAATTATCATTGATATTATTTTTATAAATATTATATTATTAAATATTTTCGGGCTGTATCATTTCCTTTTCGACAAATCGCGTCGCCTGTTTCCCGAATTTTTCAAGCTGAGGGAAACTCACTAAGGTAAGTTGCATAATATAATAATATCGTGTCATCTATATTGCTTACATATTTTTTTGAGGAATACTCGCTTATATACGATCATTAAATTGACGATATCTAAATTTTTTCTTATCAACACATTATGATGTATAAACCTAGATAAGTTTATAAAATCCAAATTAAAACTAGATAATATAGTCAGGTTTCATAGCCATGAGTACACTCGTGCTACTTATGTATGTAAAACGGGCCTTATCCTATGTTCTTGAATTTTTAGTGAGTATATCAAATAAAATAGTATTGACTAAAGTTTACTTTGCCACGCCTTTCGGGAAATTAAAAAAAAAAATATATTGAAATTTACGTACCTATTTTACCAAGTTAAGAACAATGGTGTAATTAGAAATTTTCGTTCGAATTTTGGACTTCATCTCAAAGTTATTGCTATTTGAAGTTTATCATTTATCGCGGGAATCCTCTTTCGGATGTTCACAAGTTCTAGGCAATTATGAATTATGTGGCATGTAAAAATTGCAGATTGCTAATAAATTATATTTATACGTACATTATGATCATAGATCACAATCCTAAGTGATAACATATTTACACAGTCCATAGATGTTTTAACGTTTTATGACCGAAGCCGGCAGAATACGATAGATAATTCCCTCTCACATTGTAACTCTGAAATTATTTACGGAAAATATTTAGCATGTAATTAGCATGAGTTTCTATGCTTTTTACTTAAGCGTAATATTGTTACTTATATGCATGATGTAATTGATACCTATATATCAAAAATACTTATTTATAATGTTTTTTCTTAAACAAATATGTGACAGGCAAATTATTACTAGGATATCTACATACGTTTACCTTTTAAAATATTATTCAAGGAACAAAATCCCCAATAAATGTATTATCGGGTGCACAATTTTTATAGGATAATGTATTAATCAGTTTGTAATCCACTAATTGTGGCCAATGACCTATGTAGTTGAGGTAATCGAAGTCTCTCTCTTTATAATAATAATAATAATAAAAAAAAATTGTATAGGATAATCTCTGTGCACTCCAAGATATAAAATTTTTGGGAGGAATAAGTATCTTAAAAATTAAATTTCTTCTTATACGTTTGCAGTTGATGAAAAAAAAAAATGATTAATTTTAAGTTAAATGAAATCTATGAAAAATACTTAATGATAATAATATTTTGTTTCAATAATGAGCTCTAAGTAACACTGTAATAAATATTTACTTTATAAGTGTAACATTAAACAATACAAATTTATATGTATAAGGTAATAATAGATTAATCTTTTAGGATATTAGACTTCATTTATAATACAAAATTAATAAAGTTTATTGTATTATTTGACTTATTGAAAAATATTTTAATAACCCAGCAACAAATTTTCAGTTTATAGAGGAATTATTTTTAAATTTAAATAATATTAATTTGAAAATAAATATTATATTTGAACTGTAAATTAATAATAGATATGTGCGAATAACATAAAAAATAGTTTTTTATTTTTTATTAACATTATGAATACTAAAATAAAAACGTTATTGAAATTTTTAAATTGTTAATTGAAATATTTAGTGAAAATAGTGAGTATTTTAGTATACTTACATCATAGTATAATTTAATAAGTGCATCATAAACTATGGTCGCTTAAAGTTTCATAGAGAATTGAAAGTTGTGAAAAAATAATAATAAACAATGTGATATGAAATGGTTGAATCTTTCTATCGTTCTACGTTAGTTATGAGTATTTGAGTACCTTGTTAAGAATTTAAATACGTAATTAAAAATAAATTTAACGAAAAAAAAAAATAGAAAATAGAAATTTTGAGAAACATAAAGCATGCAAATAAATTGAATAAGATAAATGTTGTTAAATGTTTTAATTCTATAATTAGATAGTTGTGGTATAATTTTGAAAAAAAACATCGATCTATATTTTGGATAATTTAGAAATTATTAATTCATACATTTTTATGTTGATTAAAGCTTTTTAATGTTGATGATTAGTTAATTTGACTTCAATAGTATTTATTTAAAGTATTTATAAATAATATTTAAATTTTAAACAGTTTCCTAATATTTCAAAGTTAAAAAAAAATAATTTGTGTACATTTAAATATGATCTACTTAATTTAAAAGCATTTATAGAATAATGTGATTTTTAGTCCAATTGATAGAATAGTTTTATTTTCATTTCCGGGGATTTCTGCAATAGATATTTAAAGATATACATTTACGTATGTTACAAAAAATTTTTATTTTTAGTATTTTTAGTGATCAGATTTTAAATCACACTTAATTTAGATTATTTGGTTATTATTTTGAAAATTATATTCTTGTTTTTGAATGAAGATTCAATTTATGAATTTCTTACACTCTTTTCTACTCATATTTTTGTTTTTATACCAATAAAAAAGTATATCAATAATTAGGTTTTTATATCACTTAATTGTAGTAAAATGAATTCATATTTTCCTCACTTAGAATCTATGGAGTTATGAAGAAATTTTGTAAAAGTAGAATACTAATTAATTATAATATGTTATTAAATTATAATATTATTATTTACGATTACTTATTATTTGTAAGATCTGTTTAAATTAAAGTCGTAAGATAAATCATAGCATTGTTTATTTTTGAAGGGTTCGGTTTAATTGAAGAGTAATGACGGAAATATATCACAAAAAACTTTAAAATAAACACAAGAGTAATTGCAGTAGTAAAATAGTAATTTTTATTTATTTTGATAATGACTAAGTTCATTAAAAATAATTTTCATTTGATTTTAATTCTAAATTAAAGATGTAAAAAAAGTATTTCTTTTCATAATATGAACCTAATTACTATCAAAGTGCTAATGGCTAAACCGTTTTAACATTTTACAATGAAATAATAAAACATTTCATAAAATATTTACATAATACTCTATACACTTATTTAGCATTTTTTCAATAAATACTAAAATTTAATAAATAAATATAAATATATTTAGTAAATTGATAAATAGAATAGTACTAATAGGTGCCTTTATGGATTAATAATTTTATATTAAGCACCAATTATTGAAAAATAAGTATAATAATTTTATTTTAAAATGTATTAATACACACACACACACACACATATACATATATAAACACTTAATATAGTATTGGTAGTTTTTAGGTATACGAATATATATGATTCGAGGTATGATTGGTTAATTGATACCTCAAAATTTCAATTAAATAAGTGACCCATAAATAAATAAGAATAATTTTTCATGCAACTGTGTTTAGTGTTTTTAATAAAAATTGAACTTTGAAGGCAAAATGAATATTAGTGTACCTGCAAATGAATACATTTAAGGTTAAGCTAACATTTTATCGTAATTGTTTATACTAAACTATAATTAAAATCGAATTTAACTAAAAATTTTTTAAAATTCTAACTAATAAAATATGTATATTTATATGATACCTACCTATAATTAATTTAATTAAAATTGCATGTGCTAAATTACGTATATTCTTAACTATTAGTTTCTGTAAATTATTTGTTAAATATACTATTAGAAATTAAAATATATAGAAGTCTAACTAATAGAATTTAATATTCTTAAATTGGTTACCAAGTTTATACTAGTATTCGTATACTAACCATCATTTATTCTCCTTTCGATATAGATTAATGTTTTTTTGAAAACATGAAATGTGTCCAAGACCATTTGTTCAAATCTTTGTCCTGTTTTCGTTTCTCAACATACTCAGTAAATATAAATAATAAAAATGTCAATTCTAGTTCCTTTAGATCTGGTATCCCAAGGCGACATACCAGTTACCACTCAAAATTTGCTGGAGACGAGTATTTTACCTAGTTATACAATAAAATGTCATTACAAATGTGTATAACTTTATACTTTAACTGTGGATAACTGGACTGTCCCAAGAGAATGGAATTGTTAGTATTTTTACCCAATTCTACAGTAAAAATAAAAATATTTTAAGGTCAATATTGAATATGGTTATATTATATAGTAAATAGTAGTATTATATAATAATATTATGAAATAAATAATATTAGGTTTATTGTCGAGGCGTGGATAATGAAACGTCTCAAGTGATTTTTTTTTTTAACATTTCAGTAAAACATGCTTGCTGTAATTTGTTAGCCATTGTATTTTATACAATTTATAGTATAAATATAATATTAATTTCTTGTCTCTGTATTGATTTTAATCTCCATATTTTAGATACTACTTGTATCAAATAAAGTAGGTTCATTATTATGTTTTTGTATATTTGGTCATATTCCACGCGCGCCTAATTTTTACTATTGTATTTTGAGTTTAGAATAATTACTTAGGTAGACACGAATTTTCACACGCATAATATATACACACATTATGATTAATAATGAAATGAAAATATGTATAAAACAAATTCTCCATAAGATTCGTGTTGAGTATTGTATATAATGTCTACGAGTTATACTCATTTATACTATTTAGAATAGTATTCACTCCAGACAGGTAAAAGTTTTAGGTCGTGTTCGAATAAAAATACAATAATAATAACAATAATAATATGACTTACCTATATTAATAATAAACTGTCGACGGCGTTGATGGATCGAATGTCATCACCTGTAAGAATATATGGCGTTGACCTTAGGTATAGAGGTATCCGGTACGGTCGTCTTTTTACTCCTTTCGCGATGAGATAAAAGAAAAACGAGCATTAAATATATATGACAACGACAAATGTGTCGTGCTTGACTATTATAATATCATTAAAAACTGAGTAAACGACTGAAGATAAAATTCGTTTCATTCTAGAGTGGCGGTGGCAATGGTGGTGGTTATATTATGTTAAAATTTAAAATTCAAAGATTGTGTTACTGTAAGATACTGAAAATAAACGTTCGGAAAAATCTGATTTTTGTAGTTCATAGAATACATATGTTAAGATGTATACGTTAAAATAATCAAATTTTCATGTTCCAAGGAATTCGTGGTTTATTTACTACCAATGTTTTGTCGTCCCGTTTTAAAATATTACTATGTCCCACAATACATAAAAATGATGTTCATTATAAGGTTTTTGAGCATTCGTATTATTTGAAATTCTAAGTATGTAACTAGTCAACACAGTCGTGTGTGTCATTTAATGAGGAATAGCAAATAAATCTAGAAAAGTTGGAGAATTTGGTAATCTATCATTGCTAATAATTCAGGACAAAGAATATACCCACTGAGAATATCAAAGATAAACATTGTATATGCTAGGTTTCTTCTTAAAGAGAGATTATCAAGACCTAAGGATTCCTGTAATATATAAATTGAGTCTCTAGAGAATGGACAATTTAATTTATAAGATAAACTTTTTAAAAAGTTTTTTTGAACAATTATCAAATTCAGTGTAATAAGTAAACAGATTTTGAGACCAAACAAGTGAGCTAAATTCAAGGTTAGATCTAACTAACAAAGTATAACGTGTTTTTAAGTATAGATAATTTTTAAATCCTTTTTATATTTTTATCAATAAAACCTAACATCTTAAATGATTTGTTGAGGATTGTTTTATGATTAACTTTAAAGTAAAAATCATTTTCAAAATAAATTCGTTATGTTTTAAAATAGGATCAGTTTTACAAGTATAAGAAATTATTCGACATTTATCAATATTTAGAAACAAATAATTTTTTCACCCCATAAAATAAATTTATTTAACATCAATTGTAAATTAGTTATTTCGTTTTAGTTTAAATTGTGTAGATAATTTTAGCATCATCAGCAAATAATAAAATATGTATTTTTATTTGTAGATTATAGTTCTTACGAGTATATACTTGTAGTATTGTAATAATTAGTAATTCGATAGTATATTTTTTTTTTGTCAAATTCATTTTATTTTTTATATTTTCAATTCATTTTTATTACAATAATATTTGATTAAAATAATTAAATTTTATATCGTATATTATAATTATTAACTTTTGAGCCAATACTCATTTACAGGAAAACTGTGTGACTAGGTTTGTAATGTAAATAAGTAACAACATAAAATTATTAATTAAAATATTTAGAAAATATCATAGTGTATATAAATTACAACATATTAATTTATATGGTTATTATTCATTTAAATGCTTAATTTCAAATATCAGTAAAAATAATTGTACTTATTTAAATATATATATATATTTAGATTATTCAATATCTTGGTCGAGTAGACAAGTAGTATCTAATAGATGTATAATCGCGAAATAACGCTATCGACATGTGTGCATTGGTGGAGAATGTGCACTATAAAACAAATTAGAGCCAAAATATATTATAAGTATAATAATTGAATAATTGTTTAGGAATATTTAATATTATCTTGATTGTTGTATTGTGCTGATTGTGCTGAAAAGCGTCTATGGTTATTTTTTTAATTGTTACTCATATAGAAAATGTATGATGTATATGCATTGGATATGTAAAACCTGGTTTAAACGCGAGGTTTTTTGCTCAGATTAATCGATATATGTACTATAATTATAACTTTAAATTTATTATAAGTCTAAAAGAATTTATCAACTTAAACTTTGATGTCCGATTTTAAATGTATATTACGCGTAAAAATGCAAAATGCGTGTATTTTAAGATAATGTAGTAAATTAAATCATACATAACTATATAGTAATACTTAGTACCTATTTAAGTGATGTAAATTATATTTTACGTATAATACCTAATACAATTTTTTATCTCAAAGAATAATTAAATAAATATTTTTTTATATAGATATATTTCAATATTATTGAAAACTTGATTAACGCTTAATAATTAAGTCATATAATAATTTCAGATTAACTATTGTTCAATGTCCATTTTACACACATATAATAGACAATATTGCATATTTTATTCATATCATATTATACTCTGAGCTTATTTAAAAACATAAAAAAAGGATTTTGCGTAAATGCATTTTATCTATGTTGAACATGCATATGAATCGTCAGATAGATAAATCAAACAATGTTCTATCGTTCTATTAAGAATTATATAATGCATAATAATAATAACAATGGCTTCACGGCAAAAAGGGACAAGCGACACTTTGAGGCCAAGTAACAATTTTTATATATTCGTGCAGGGGAGACATAACTGTATCAATGGATTAACTCGTATTTCAGTGTGACCATTTTATAACAAATAATTAAATTTTTAAATTTAAGGTATAAGCTACACTTTATAATGTGTTAGTTCTAAACCACGAGTCAAGTGACATTTTTAGTGACTAAACGCCAATGGTATACAATTTATTAGAACTAAACGCTAATAGAATAAAATAATATTGGGACTAAACGCTATAGAATAAAATCGACTAATAAATATGGGGACTAAATGATGTTGTTGCATAGATATTTTAAAACAATAAAACATTTGAGTTTTATTATTATTATAAAACTGTGTTTATAAAATTAAAAAGTGTTAATAAGAATAAAAAGTAATTGTTTTTAATGAGTTAAATGTTATTTTATTTAGTTTTATTATTATCATATATCGTCACTAATTTTTTAGTTCCTATGTGGTTGATGGTGATATGTATAGTGTATACATTGTAACATTAACATATTCCCAAAATAATAAGTAAGATCAGGTGACCTAGAAACCAGGTTAACATCGAATGATTTGTTTTAAATAATCCTGTACTATACAACCTTTAGTTTAATCTAGTAAGTAATTATTGTTATTTAAAATATTAAGTAATTTAGTTAATCTTCTAAATATCGGTTAGGTTTATCTTATTTTTCTAAAATAGCTTAAATTATTTTTAAGTAAATAACCTAATCATGTCTTAAAAGTTTATATAGGATAAAAATGTAATTAAAAATAAAATAAATTAGGATAAATAGTGAAGTATTCGATGTTCAGAAACGAAATATATTTCTGTTAGTCTTATTTCTCTTACAATACGATTTTTTTAGATGAGTTTTATGGATTACAATAGTGTAATTATTTAAGTAATATAAAATCAACGAAAAAAGTAATTAAAGTAATTTTGGATTCTGAGAAGTAGTACATATGCGTGTGGAATCTAAAAAGAGTAATTATATGTGACGTACAACAGAAGTGTAAGGAGACACTTTAAAATATAATCTGAGATTGGGGCCGAATTAATTAAATAAAGTTTTTTTTTGTTTTATTTATTACATAAAATAATATTTACTATACGTGTTCTAGCACAATTAATAAATATGATATTTTTAAAATATATATTATGTATAAAAAAAATAACAATGATACAATATACAAAGGAAGGCTATTCAGTGATAGAACTCAATAAATAAAGTTTTTTAACAATAAAAGTGATTAAAATTATAACTTGGAAATGATGTTTTAAGTAACTACAATAATCGTGACAAAACGAATGCTTAGAATAAAAAATGAATATATATTATATAAAGATATATAAAAATATGTGTAAAACTATTGATTCTTGTTTTTAACTCATTTTATAATTCAGTGTTGTACATTTTTTAGTTTCATATTCTTTTTCCAAAAATAAATTGTTCTGATCATGACTATTTTCTAGTAGTGTTTCATTTAGGGTTGATCGATTTCGTTGAGTGTAAGCGTGCTTATAATTATTTAAGCCTCATCTAAATTACTTTTCGTGTTATTATTCGTATGTTTATTGCCGTACTTAGGGCAGTATTGCGTCTTGTCTTGGTTACATATTTTATAACAATAACTTTAAATGCTTTTGAAAATTTTTTTTATACGTTTATCTTCAATCTCTATACATTTATAAGTATATTAGATAAATATTATTTTCTTGTAATTAATAGTTATTTACAATATGACGTATTGATTATTATTAAGCTAGCATTATAAAACAATATAGTAATTATATTTTTCAATTTAGTATTACAATTTCTACACGATTTTTGTTCCCGAAAAGAGATCATTAGGTTAATCCACTAACTCATTTAACTCATTTAAGTACGTTATTGCTTCCGTTGTCTTGTTGAATAGTATTAGTTTTAGATTTCTAAGTCATACTATTCGCTTATTTGTTACTTATAAAGTTATAAATAATAGTAAACCTTTTTGTTTCATCAATTATTTTAATCATGCGGCTATAATGTACTGATCTTAAACCATGCGTTTGTCTAGATAATGATGAAACTAATTTTTATTTATTTAAATATAAAATATTATCATTCATGACTTTAATTGTTTTTAATAATTGTATTATTTAATTAGTTCATTAACTTATTTTAAATATTGATGCATAATACAACATGTATTATATTTTGAGATCGTACCATAAATAAAATGTTAACATTAAAAAAAAAAAAAAATGAAGTTTAAATAAGTACTGAATAATTTACTTTGGTAGTTATTCGATTAGATATAACCTAAATGTAGGAATAATTTTTAGCATTTAAAATTATTATGAACTAATGTTTAAAGTTTTTATAACCTTATGTATATTAATCCAACCTACACTGAGGTTTGTTTTCTGAATCAAATGTGATGTTTTTTCATTGAAAATATTTTTATTTATTAAATTAAAAATAATTGGTAGTACTTATAGTACCTACATCATTATTCTATCTAGAAATGAACTAATATAGTATCTAACACTACCTATTATAGTCTGTGCATCGCGTATTTTTTTTTCATTTTTTATTTATTCGTTTGTTGTGAACAACATTTATTTGATGTATATTTTTTATTTTATATAAAAATTATTTACAAGATGTTTATTTTAATTTTATAATCCTATAATATTATAGTTTGTTTCAAGTAAATTACATTTCAATTTACAATGGAACGTGCTCGTAATAAAAGTAATCGCTTTCTAAACAATGATTAAAATGTATTTTTTCAAGGCTTGCATTTGAAAAGAAATTTTTTTGTACGTTATTTACAATTAAAACGTTCCACAAAGTTTGAGTTTATCGTTATTTAGAATTGAAACGTTATTTAACTTTTGTGTTTATCGTTATTCAGAGTTAAATTTTTTTAATATATTTTATAATTTATAATAATTATTAATTGAAAAATTAATTATTTTTTTAATAATATACTATGTATAACATTTTGCGTTATGTTTTATTTGATGATATATCATATGTTTTGTTTTGTGTTATTTAATTATTTATGTTTATCGTTTTCGGTTATAATATTACATTTACAAATTTCAATCGTTTTTTGTCAAATATGATGTTATAATCATAACGTTACAAAACATTTTAAATAACGTTTGTAAGCCCTGATTTTTTTTATATCTTGATCAAAACAATAGATTGATGACATATATTGATATCAAACATTAAATTTAATTCAGTACCTGTATGGTATAGTTTATTTTAATTACTTAAATTTCTTTAATAATAAATACTTAATATATAATATATATAAAGAGAAATGTTTATAATTTGTGATCAGTAATGCGACTAATGACTAATGAATAGTAGTGTCAAATTTAATTTAAAATACTTTTAAACATTTTTTGATTTAAATATCTGTCGAAGTGTAATGAAAAACATTTCATATAAATTCAGTATGAAAATTATTAGTTTAAAATATTTAAATTTATTTCGTTTCAATTATTTATGCTGAATTTTTTTTTTAAAATAAGTTTTAAAATTTATGATATATATATATTATTTTATGTATCATATGAGTATGTTAATATATTGCAATGATAATTCTGACTTATTATTATTAGACAAATGAGCTTTTCATTGAAAATTTAAATAACAAAAAGATAAAATAATTTTGGTATGACATTTTTATAAACAATAAATATTTTTTGTATAGTAGATACAAATTAATAAGTAACTTAAACATATTTTTATTATTTTACTGTTTAGTTATTCATAATTTATTTTTGAATGATTGATCATAAGTTACAATTATAAATGATGGAAAATAGCACATACTCGTGTTCAAAGTTCAGTTTAATTTAATCTTTTTGAAATTAACTTTTCGTGTTTATTTATATATTTAATTTATGTTATTTAACATCGTATTATGTTTATTAATCTGATGTTAAAATAAATAATTTCTTAGTCCTTTAAATATTATAACTTTATAGAATACTCTATAAATAATAGGTTTGGTTATATTACAATATATTCATGTTCTATTTTTGACTAAAAGTGCTCAATTGTGATTTTTACACATATAATAGACTGATAACATGAATACACGAATCATAATGTTACAAAATAATAAAATGATAAATAATTGACATTAATAGTTTGAAACAATTATAGAGAGTTTAGTATCTTTCCACCAGTCACATTGAATATTCGTTCAACTTTGGATCGATTCTATTAATACGTATGCTACACCAAATCGCTATTATTGACATTATCTATGAAATAATTCATTCAATCACTTACTCAAAATTACATTTGACATGCCTGAGAGTGTGAAATTATGGCTCATAATGAGTTTAAATTTTGAACCAAGGTAACTTAAAGTTTCCTCATAATACTTATGTTATAAAACATTGGTGGTTACTTATGCATCACATTATTGTTGATAGAAATCGTTTGTAAATATATCATTTAATATTATTGTAAATAATTATATTAATGTAAAAAAATTATTCTAACCATTTTATAGAATTGAGCTTAAATATTTGAAATTAAACCTCGGGGTTTCAAAATTAAAATTAAAATTGTGTAAAATCAATAAAAGTAGATTTTTTTAAAAGTAGTGACATAACTTAAACTGTTATATTTGTCCATATTTAGGAAATTTATAAATCAAAATAAAATATTATTTAAAAAAAAAATATTATATTTTTACTTTTTTGAACTATATCTCTACACTCTTTCTCTTCGCTTATTTAAAATTTAAATATTTATAACTTATAAACTAATCGTCCTAGTTTCGATTTTTATACATCGAAATACTAATAAAATATTCTGTCGTGAAATTAAAATGTATGTCCTCATTCAAAAAAGTAAAACTTAAAACATTGTAACGATAAAAAATTGTTGTTTTATTTCGACTAGAAATTATCTGAAAAAAATATTTTCAAAATAATTAATAGGTTTTTAAATAATGAGTTGTTCGATATAACAATCACCTAGGTTGTATTATAATAATAGCTTTATAGTTTTTATGTATATATTATAATCATGCACTTATAGTAAATATAGGTAAATATTTTTAAATTTCATCAATATTAATCATTTTAAGTTTCTGGACAAAAATTTGTGTTTTGAAGTATTGTATGGCCTATAGATTGTAATCTATGCCAATGGTTATCAACCAGTATACGTGAGCGTTCTTAATGTGTTCTGTGTTTCTAGTAGTTTTTAATATATATAATATTTTATATATTATATATGGATATGGATTAATATGTCAAGAAAATTGTATAGATGAACTGTGCCACGTTTAAAAAAAAGTTAAGTTTATTGGTCTATACTCTATACTCTGACTGTTATATCATTTACTAATACGTAAGCACATAATCATTACTATCAGTTGATGAATGACGATTATTATTTCACAATTATTAATTTAGTTATAAAATGTACCTACAATATATTTTATAATTTTAAACAGATATTCAGTATTTCAGTATGTGTTTGATTCTCGTTCGAGTAACATGTATGTTTATTTAACACTCACATTTATAGCTTTAAGAGCGTAATGACGAGTTTACTTCACAACAGGCATTAGGACAATCATAATATATAGCGCGTAAATCAATAAATGTACAACACTGATTTTCTTAATTAGACGATTGCTGATCATTCGTGGTTGTTATCAGGTCTAGACCATCTAATTACTCACATTATCTCTTTCAATATCTAAATCAAACACAGACATAACAACTACTAAGAAAGCAGTATTTTCATTAATTCTTATCAAATCTAAAATACCTTGACTGGCAGAAATTAATTTGATGGCTTATTCCTTATTCGACACCGATAAGACTTGGAAAATAGCAAATTCATACAAATGATTCAGATAACTACTTATAAATTCTCTTCCACCTAATAAATAGAACTCAATCATAATCATCTCCAAAAAGTTTTATGCACCGATTTCTTCTACTTTCGAAAATAGACACATGGATAATATCAACGATTAGATCACCGAAAACTTTGCCGAAAATAACATACATAAACCTGATCTCTCTCTTGCAATGTCCATTCAAGCTCAGCTTAATTTTAACACTTTTTATCTCAAATTAAAATAAATCACTGACTTAACTAGCTTTGCATGCAAAATTACGATAAATTCATGATAAATTTGCATGTCAATTTGTAAACCTTCAGATTTGTTGTTAAATTAAAAAAAAACCCTGTTGTAAATATACCACAAGATGTGTTCGCTGTTGATTTAACCACGGCTCCTCTATGTGCAAAAACCTCGATATGAATCAGCCAAATTCGCTTTGTGGCGGCTCCCACCCGGAAAATTATAGGGGCTGATAGTCCCATAAAGATATTTTGAAACAAAGAAAATTACTTAAAAATCATAAACATTTTGAAAATACTAAATTTGATCATACTAAAAAGCTCACATTGTTTCAACATTTTCTATCTCTTGCTAATTAAAATCGGACCTTCTTTCAGTGAATAATGGTTCAAACTACCTATTATTGTATATTAACGATTTTTTAAGCTATCTACTAATCTCTATCCTAACAACCGTCATCGAAAAATTTGTACTCAATGATGGCCGCCGTTAACCAATCAAATCACATACTCATAATCCTACTGTAGAATGCCAGTAAAAACTAATAACTTGATTTTTCATTGATTTATATAGTCAGAAACAGACTTGAAATCTACTCACGGTGTACTATTTTATAAAAAAAAAGTTGAAAAATATATACTTGACAAATATTTCCATTTGCATATATATGTAGATATATTTTACTCTACGAAGTTATTATATTATATGTTTTATAATGGGAACGTCTACGGGAAAACTGCGGTGACTCCATTTTATATATAGTTACCTATCACCTATAGGTTTAGACTGATATCTATCCCGTCACATCTCATCGTGTATTTTTCATAGAGGGGTGGGCTATAGGTAAAATAAAGGAGAAGGCAAAAATAACAAGATTGATGCGCGTGTTGTGATCGCGTGCGCTGTCGATTCGGGTTGGGAGAGTAATAAAAAAAAACCCAGACAAATAGTGTGGGAATGATTCGAGGGTGAGAAAACATAACCGAAAGAGCTTTTCTCTTCGCTTGTACCCCACGCGCACGCACACGTATTCACACCACCCACAGTCATTCCCACGGGGCTGAGGGAAAAACGCATTTATACTTATTTTTAAACAAAAATATATTGCACAAACGTGTGTGAGACGGTATCCGGGGTGGATGACAACAAAAAGAAGTGTGACCCGTGTCAATTAGGAAAGGAGAAGGGAAACTGTTAGGATACAATGGCCAAACCGGAAAAAAGAAAACAACTACTCCCGAGTAAATGAAACAATTCCAACAACGCACTGCCGTCGCGACTATAATCGTCTTTTCTATATTTACAATATAGATACTGAGTATGCGTAATTTAAATATATCAAACTAATTATTATAAATGAAATGTATTAAACATACGTTGTCAACACAGTAAACTGAATTATTTAACGTACGCTTTATCTAATTTTAATTTTTATAGATTTTAATTGACTTGACGCAGTAGATAATAATACTAATACTACAATATTATCTTACATTAAATATTTAATTAGAAAAAAAAAATATTTAGATTTCAAAGACCTAAAATCTTTGAATAGATAAATTAATTAGAAAGTTGTATGAACTGTACCTATAATTAGAAGCACATTTAGAAAAGTTACAAACCGTAATAACATTATTTTATTTGAAATCATGTTTATAAATCTGTTTTTTTTTTTTTTGTACTAATAAGTATATAATATATGTATTTTTGGTTATTCAAAATTAAAATTGTAAATTACTTGTTTAATGTTTTAATTACTTTTGTTAGTTATTGATATAAAATAAATTACCTACAGAAATACCAATATAATTATATACTTATAATATTAACTTAAATATCTTACTCGAGTTAAGTCTTAATTTTAATATCATTTTTCTTTGTGAATAGAATTTTGCCTAGCAAAATATGCGAAATTATAAAGAAACAATATTATAAGAATTGAGTGTGTACAAATATGTATAATTATTGTTGAGCTTAAAAAAGAAATTCTTTATTGTATAGTCTATTGTTAAATATTTATCCAATTTGGCTTAAATTTTGAATAATATCTATTAAATATTTTTTATTTTATAATATAATTCATTATGAAGTCAATTAATATTGACTGTATTTATTAGATTAATTTGAAAATAAAGTAATCTTTAATATACAGAGTAATTTACTAAACATGGCCACCCCTTTTAAAAAATTTAATAATCAATTTATTTAAATTATATTTTTTTGATTTTTTAAATATACTTAGAGACCATATTTTTAAATTCTTAAAGTTTTTTGTACTATTTAAAAAATATTCAAATGAAAAACATCGCCTTTTTTACTATAAATTATTGAGTGGAAAAATATATTTTTTAAATTTTTATGTTCCTTATTCAAATTAGAGCTGGTAATTTTAAATTTATTAAAATGTTTATGTTATAGATAATAGTCCTTTAGAATAGATTTGTAAAAATATAAAATAGATGTAGTATAGGATCTAGTATTTATTATACTTGGACCATTTTTATAAATTAATATAAATTACTAAAATTTTCTAATTAGTATAACACGTTTTTCTTCTACATCTATTATCCATAATACATTAAATTAATTAGGTAATTCTAAAACTACTCTTTGAATTTTGATTTTGATAATTTAACTTTTAAAAAAAGTTTTCAGCTAAATAATATACTGTATAAAAGGGCCCCCCTTTCATTTGGGGGTTTATTTGATAAATATGTTAATATTTTCACAAAATACTCCTTAAGTAGTTACAAAATCTTTAAGATTTTAAAATATGGTCTATAAATATATTCAAAAATTCCAAAAACCAGCTATAAAATATCTATTTTATTGAAGAAGAAAAATTGGGTGAATTACCTTGTAATTTGTATAGTGTGGGTATTATTCATATTTTGTGTAGACATACTTGTACTAAAATAAGTAAATAGTATCTATTTCAAAATTCAAAATACCAGATTTTTAAATCAGAAATGTATCAGTATTTTTGATTATTGAAATATCACAAATTTAATATAATATGTTAATTTCTACTGCATACTTTTAAGTTTATTTAAATTTTACCAAATAAAATTGGCTTATTAAATTTATCTACTTCCTAAAAGTATATATTTTGTTTTAATTTAAAATTGAGCATAGATTTTAAATGATTTGTCATTAATAAAGTTATATTTTTGATACCCATATACTGTTAATGTTTCACTTTATATACATATCTAACTAGAGCCTTCCATTCCCCTTCTGTGTACGTGCTTGAAGTCATTTATATTATTTATTATAAGCTAGCATAACACTTCATTGTTTGACAATTATTTTAAGGGATGGAATTAAAAATAATGTTGTGCTATTTATTTATGCTGTATTATATTTTTTATTTTGTTTATAAATATTCAACTTTAATGGATATTATTATTAAACGTAGGGTTAAAAATTTATATTTTTATGAAGTATAATTAAGTAATATAAAGAACTGTATAAATAGAAATAAGATTTATTGAAGATGCTGGGTACAGTGCTGAAGATTATTTTTGAAAACAAAAAATTGACGTTATTTACAGATTATTTTAAAATGATGTAAATGTACAGACTAGAATATGAACTTAGCCTTAATAATAATAATTAGGTTCTAAATTTTTTTAAATTAATATTATACATATCATAAAGCTTTTATTACGTTACTTACAGTAGAATAAGATGAACTTGTAATAGCTAATTCTCAATTTTGATAGTTTTGTTTCAAAAAAAATTATCAAAGCATGTAGTTAATATAAATAATAGGCTTTGCGTGACATATTTATTAGTACATAGGTACAATGCCTTAGTTTATTTTTTAATTTTAAACGTGTAAAAATATATCGTATGCATATGATTTTTTTTACCTGGTATCTATTAATATTGTACAATATATTGTTCGCTTAGTTAATTCTATAATATTTATATATTACTAATTGGTTTAATTTAAATGTGTTTTAAAAATATATTACTATATTTTAAGTGGCCTGGTGTAGTGCGGTGGTTGGCCTCAGTCACTAATATGTTCTGAGGTCAAGCACTGACCGGTATCGCTAGTTCTCAGATGGGTGACCACCCAAGTTCTTAATGACGAATCCATAGCGCACACACATACACACACGTGTTTCAACCGTACTAACCAAACTTTACAAAAAAAACTTACACAAAAAAACCTACTGTTCCCATTCACAGCTAATGGCCTTGGTTGCCGAGCTTAAATAAGATCAATAAAAAAGAAAATATATTTATATATTTAATTTAAATATTAACTTTACGTATACATCTATTTATTTAATACCAAAGTGAGTATTATTTTACTATTTTTTTGTTCATTATTCAAAAAAAATATAGACGTTATACATATTAAACTTGATTAAAGTGTAATTAATTTTTAAGTTATTGGACGTCTATCAATTTAAACAAGCCCATTGCTTTTTGGGTGTTTGTAATTATTGTAAAGCTTTTGTTTGCTTTATTTTATTTTCCACTGTAATGATTTATTCCAAACCATCAAACGTGATCTGACTAATTATATGCATGTTTTGTATTCTCTAATTTAATCACACTTAATGTCAAAATTCTTGTAATTTTCAGTATTAGATGGTGGTATTATCATAAAAATGTATGATAATAATAATAATGATAATGACAGTAATAATATAATGTTGTATAATTATATATTATTATTAAAATAAAATACTAATAATATAATAAATGCAATATTTTTGGTAAAAATTAAATCAACCTATGGTAATATTATTTAATACTAAAAATTATTACTTCAATAGAAATATCAAAAAAACATTTCATAAAATGTAATTAACATAATAGTTTGATAGACCGTTTTTGCTCAGACTTGTTTTTCGTGTACATTGTACAATGATGTATCATTGGATTCAATTCTAACACATTCATTATAGTGACCCACTCGACACTTATTCTACAATAGGTTAGGCACCTACTTACCTACCTTTTTTTTTATTGATTGTTAAAATGTTTGTTGAAATGTTTTCCTATTTCTTTTTTTTGTATCGTTTTCTGAATTTGTATTAAATTGAGGTGGCAAAGGTCTTTTTACACAAAATCACCTGTTGGGTTTTCTGTGTTCATTAATACTTTTGAGGTTTGATAACACATATGATCATATGAGACAACTTCAGAGAAAACTACACCTCACGAGGAATTAAAACAATTGTATATAAAATTATATTATCAGTAGGTACATTTTATCACAAAGCCTATAGAAGACTATCTAATCATTTATGTATTTGACATGTTTACACTATACTCGTATGTTTTAATGGAAAAAAAGAATCCTGTGGAAGTGCAAAATCTGGTACTCGCATAAAATGACTCTTACTTTTTTCAGTTTTTATCATGTCATGAAATACAATTTAATTTTTTCGTATTCCAGATGTTGTTGAATTTATAAAAAAAAGTTTTATGTTTCATCTGTTCATTTTTATTCGATTTAATCAATTTTATATTTGTATGTAAACTGATATATGCTCTTTTATGTCTATATTATTCTATATAATTTGTTACAATTGTTTATATTATGCTTAGTTATACGTTTGTTAAAAGTATCAGTTATTATAATACTTAAATCGTAATAAAACCAATTTAGTACTAATTTACCAATACACGGATAATCCTTTTGAGTCACTTAATCTTAACTAAATGATAAAATGATAAAATAATATCATAGTAAACTAACTAAAAATTATTGAGTTTTGAATAACAACAGTCTCCAACAATAATTGCTATTATCGATTAAACTTTCATCAAATAGATTTCATAGTATTCTATAAACCTATATAGGTTTATTTTTGTTGAGCAATTTTTCAACACATTTTATTATTAGGTGACGATAGTTATATAATCTTCAAGCATTAATAAATATCAGTAAAGATTTTTAAGTGAAAAACATTTTTTAAGTAAATATAATTGTCTTGAAAAACTATTTTTTGCGCAATGACTGATTAAATCTGGTAATTTAGTTGTTTACACAGTAATATCACTAGTATCTTTTTTTAAATTTTGAGTGAAGCAATGTATATTGTGATTTTAACAGAAAGTGTGTTTTTGTTTTTAGTAGAAAATTAGATCTAGTTGGTATTTTAGGGGATTAGTACTTTTCAAAATAACTAAAAATGACAAAACAAAAATGAAGAAAAACGGAATTTTCTGCACAAAATTATTATTTGACAAAAACCATGGATACTTCAAATTTTAACTAAATATTTATAATATTATTTTCTATACATAATAACATTTTTAAAATATTTTGACTCTTAAATCTTAATGTTTATTTATAGACAAAAAATTATTCCTTCTTCATTACTGTTTACTAAAGTAGTAAATTGAATTAATAAATAGCAATATAAATATATTTTAAGATATATTATACTTAATATATTTGCTAAAAATCGGTTTTTGTGTATTTAACATTTAAATCAAACTTAACGCATACATAATAGTAATTTACTTTTCAATGATGAGATAGGTACACTAAACATCCATTGTTTAATAGGGAGGCTACTTACTTTCACATTTTTTTAAGCAAAGTTATCATAATTTTTAAATGGTATAAAGTTTTAAATATCTTATAAGTTATAGTTAATACGATTTATAGATTTAGTAATTTTATAATACGATAGTCAATATTCAGTATTGATTTTTAAATGTGTATACTATCTACGTGACCCAAAATATTATGAATGTTCAAAACTTTCAAAAAAAAATGATTATATTAATGTGTTATTTTAGGTTTTGTATAAAACAAGTTATGCATTTGGTATTAGTGTATTACATGTTTTTTTTTTTTTAAATAATTTAATTACCTATACTTTTCTGAGTGCTCAAAACTTTTATAAAACGCTTTTATTGATCGGAAATAGAGTATAGATGGCACTTTGGAGATAATTTTTCAATTGTTTCAAAAGTTTTTGTTAGCATGAACAAACACTTGAAACAATAAGCGACAAAAATTGTTGAAAAATGTCAGCAACTGCGGTTTTAACGGAGCTTAGATTCATTTTCTCAATGTGATGATTTATTATTGTTTTACTATTTAATATCAAAACACATCATCCTAATTCGATATGAGCAACGCAAGACGAGAACTTAATAACAAGTTACTCTATTCTAGTCATTCGAATTTTTGATGTAGATTAAATATTATTATTTTTATTGTTTTATGTTTTGATATTTTAATTTATGGAGATATACCTACCAAACAAAATTATTTGAAAATTTGATTACCTATTATCTAAAAAAAAAAAAAATATAATTTTATTATAAAACTATTTGAATCTATTCATTATTAATGTTAAACTTAGAATCTCAAGTATAGAAATTTAATTGTTAGAATATTACTTATATAATGTTTATTTATGTTAATAATTAAATACACATATCTTTATTAAAAATGGGTAAAATAAATAATTTGAAGACAGTAATAGAGCTTTTGAATTTCGATAAAAACTTTACTATGATTTATACTTTATAAATATATTTATTATGATATTCCTATAATTTATATAGCTTTGAAATAGTAAAAATATAAAAATATGCATTTTCCCTTGTTTATGAAGTTGCTGGTATAATAGACAAATAATGTATGTTTAAATTTTTTATTATCATGTGAAATATTAATTATAATCAAGTTGTTAATTATAGGTAAATAATTTTTACTTTAATTGGTTTACTTGTAAGAGGTTATTTTTAAAAGCACTTGTGGTTTATTTTAATAGTAATAGGATAAAATATTTAATATCAGCTATGGATAATTTGGTAGCTTAGTAGCAAAAATTGGTTGAACAAAAACCGTTTTAAGATGTATGAATGATGGGGATTTTTTGTATACAATAATTATAATAGACGTTTCTAATTATTTTGGAACTTTTAGCTCTGTATATATCGTTTCAAAAAATCTATTTATTTTACATAGGTCTAAAATACGTACTTTTCATCATTTCAAATGAATATTATTTAGGTTTTATAGTGATTGGTGGTGTCATGGTCTAGAAAATTGTACAATAGGTACATTACGAAACTTTACACAAGAGTGTAACCAGCTTTTATAGTGATGATGCGTGCTACTTATTTGTGACTAGAGAAAATATAATATATATTATAATATGTAAAATGTTGTGGCGATCCATCGTTCATTAAATACATTTATAATATATTATTTTTATTTTTTAGCGGAAAAAAAAGCAATAACGCATCTTCGTCGTGTCGTGTGTATACATATAATGTCATATATACGTAATAATAGTAATAATAATAATAATAATAATAATAAAAATATGATTCACATATACATCGGAGTATACAAAGGCACCGCGATGGCAGTAGGTTTCACGCTGAGCTACGATGCCACTTATTACCCAGCGTGTGGTCCAAATATGTTTTTTCCGCCCCTTTCACTCTTATTCTATATTTACCCCATTTACGTCGAGGGTTGATAATGTTTTGCGTGGCAGACCTTAACGAATGATGAATACAATATAAAATAATACTTATATAATACGATATAATGGACGCCGAGTAGTAGTGTGGTGGTTTGGTCACCGAAAACGCATACCTATATGACATGCTATTATTATAAAGCAGCATTAATGTAGAAGAAAAAATGTTTTTGACGAATAAAATCGTACTTATTTCTTTTCCGTTCTATATACACTTTAATACTGTTTTTTTTTTTTTTTTTTTGATTTGTTTATCCACTATGGACATTTCATAACGACGCAGTTCAACGAATACGTCGAATAATTCATTTTTAGTGTAACTTTTAACTAAGTTATAAAATTATATTATATTATATTGAATATAAATCTAATCAGTAGTTATTATCGTTACCGTCTATTCATAATATTTAGTTTAGAATTTTGGGTGGAAGTAAAATCTCTGGCTGCTATCGTATTATTTTGAATAAAGGCGGCACATTTTATTGTAAACATATAAACTGGAAAAACCTACTACAACCATTTAACTTTGGTCGAGTTTATAGGAGGTAAATGGATTAAACCATTCGTGAAAAATTAATTCCACCACTCCTAATTCCCCTATCCCAGTTGTCAAATCACCTAATTACGGTGAATCAGCTGTATACATAAACATGTATATATATATATATATGGCGTATACTACTATATACCCACGAGCGTATAGTATTTTACGAGATCGGTCACCGCCACCGAATTTCACGTAGTCCATTCAAAATGTATGTGCTCCATTAGAGCTGTTTAATAATTACGGGCCAACCCAAAACGGTTTTATCATTGTTGCTGAGCCAGTGAGGATTTGGCCGCGACGTATATTGTGTACATATACGTGCGTATTACTTCACGTACGCAGTGACACGCAAATCGATGCATGAATTACAACGGGGGGGGGGGTTAACAAACCGCAATTATGGAAATTACGTGTGCAATGACAATAACGGCGGTGGCCGTTGCAGACATTTTTGAAATCTGGAATTTGAATTTAAATCACAACCTTCTTACATATTGCAGCCGTATACCTTTAAAAATTCGTTTTGTGGATACTGAGAAGTAAACACCCTTCAGCGTGGGGATTTTCTTGCTTTGTTTATTGAATTTATTTATCTGTACACGTTTATAAAATACATCAACATCATTAATTTTTATTTTTATTTTTGCTGGACTGTATGAATAATTTATTTATTATCATAATATTTTATTTAGGCTTTGAATGGATTTAATTTATGAATATTCATTTGCTATGATGATATGATACACATTTAGTGAACCGAATATGTCGTGCTTTAAAATAAATCATGTTTGAATAATTAGTATAAACGTCAAGTACTTACAACTCATAGAACAACAGATAGATCAATTATGTAACACATTTTATAATAGTATTTTAGGATAAGGAATATAAAATGATTTAAATGTAGTTAAAAATACTTTTAAGTGAATTTTTTTTAATAGGTACTGAGAAAAAACAACCAGTATCATTTTTTCTATTAATATAATCTATTAAATTATGTCAAATAACGATAGAAATAAAACAATGACTATATCTGTATCCGAGAAGTAAAAGATATCAAGTCTATTATTGTACATTTTCAGGAGAATTAAAATACCGTTTTTATTATTTTTATTTTACTTAAATTGGACTTGAATACACTTACTCAATGACAGTAACTTGGATCCCATTAATTTAGTGTATATTAATTTGGATATTTTAAATATTGATTGTTGTGATATAGGTAAAAATGTAAAGTATACGTAATACACATTCTAAATAGTATTTAAGTACGAACATAATACAACTTTAAAAAAATAAATGTGAATAGTCAGCCAAGATAAAGTGAATATTCGGGTATCTAGAAATTATTAATTAAAAACTTAAAGTATTGATTTTTAAGTTATTGAAAAACTAAATCAAATCAAAATAAGTTAACTAACAAATTAAATATTCAGCTCTTCTTATACATAATTATCTCCAGCATTTATATTTTTAGGGAATTACACGTATTTTAAATTGATTATTTCCTACTCGTTTTAATTATAATGTGTTTATAAACATTTTAAATAAAAAAATAGTTTTCAAACACAGTAACGATAAGTATATATTATTTTAATTTTTTGATAACATACTTTTCTTTGGAATAACATAGCTTTTTAATATATTTATTTTGAACTCATGAACTGCTTGATGTTGCGCGAGTGTTGAAAGAACTTAATAAAGAATTTATTGAGAAAAGCGGAGAAGTATGTTCATCGAAATGATAAAAAATAGCAATCAAGAAATAATATTTTAAATCGGTTTACTGTATCGACAGTAATATTTCACGTCAGAAATACATCTATAAATTATATTTTTCTATCATCAAAAATGTACTACTTTCTGTGCTTCTGACAATCAATTGCCAACTATCGAATTATTCTCACCGCGGTAAAAGCGTACATTTTTCACATTTATGATATTTTTTCCAAGTTTATTATATAAAAATAAATTATATTATATTAATATACATGTATATTTAAGATTATGTGAGAACATTTTTTATGTATTTATTGTCGATAAAAAATAAACGGTGACTTCATAAAGACACGTGTAAGAAAAAATTTATGATGTACCATTTTATATGTCAGGGATATAATTTAATAATATTTTTTTATTGCATACATTTAAAACCAATTCTTTTATGTTCATAGCATTTTGTATTGAAATTTTAACTAATAAATATTTGTTATCATAAATAGATAAGCATTGAGTATCCAATCTATGGTGCTAAGTTAGATTAAATTAATACTAATTTAATGAATTATTTTTTT